>NC_091189.1:12776653-12796653 GCF_040958095.1 Procambarus clarkii
ATCTTCACATACTCGACTGGGGAAATTTGGGTTTGATAAGTAATTGTGGGCAGAAATAATCTTTAGAATTTGTGGAAAAGAGCATTATTGGGGCAAGTTCATGGTCGTGAAATATGGACGGATACTACTTCTCCTGACTGATTATAATTGGTCAGATCTGGACCAGTAGGCCTAGGTGACCTATACCAGCAGGCCTAAGTGATATGTACTGTGATGTGTGTTAACGGAAGGTTAAGATATGTGGCTTTTGTTTGATGATGATGAATGCATTTAATAATACAGACCTCGCCCTGCCTCACTCTGTCTCACTCTACCTCACTCTGTCTCACTCTACCTCACTCTGCCTCACTCTGCCTCACTCTACCTCACTCTGCCTCACTCTGTCTCACTCTACCTCACTATGCCTCACTCTGCCTCACTGTGCCTCACTCTACCTCACTCTGCCTCACTCTACCTCACTCTGCCTCACTATCTTTAAGATCTTTGTACATTATCTTTGTGCATCTTTCTACAAGATGGTCACTCTCAGTCTATAGTCCTGTCGCAACTCTATAACACTTCTACCCTCTATGCCAGATTGGTCGTGGCTCTATCACACTGGTCGCCGCTACACCAGACTGGTCGCCGCTACACCAGACTGGTCGCCGCTACACCAGACTGGTCGCCGCTACACCAGACTGGTCGCCACTACACCAGACTGGTCGACACTACACCACACTGGTCGCCACAACACCAGACTGGTCGACACTACACCACACTGGTCGACACTACACCACACTGGTCGACACTACACCAGACTGGTCGTCGCTACACCAGACTGGTCGTCGCTCTGCCAGACTGGTCGCCGCTACACCAGACTGGTCGCCACTTCACTAGACTGGTCGCCACTACACCAGACTGGTCGCCACTTCACCAGACTGGTCGCCACTACACCAGACTGGTCGCCACTACACCAGACTGGTCGCCACTACACCAGACTGGTCGACACTACACCACACTGGTCGCCACTACACCAGACTGGTCGCCACTTCACCAGACTGGTCGCCACTTCACCAGACTGGTCGCCACTTCACCAGACTGGTCGCCACTTCACTAGACTGGTCGCCACTTCACTAGACTGGTCGCCACTACACCAGACTGGTCGCCACTTCACCAGTCTGGTCGCCACTTCACTAGACTGGTCGCCACTTCACCAGACTGGTCACCGCTACACCAGACTGGTCGCCACTACACCAGACTGGTCGCCACTACACCAGACTGGTCGACACTACACCACACTGGTCGTCGCTACACCAGACTGGTCGTCGCCCTGCCAGACTGGTCGCCGCTACACCAGACTGGTCGCCACTTCACTAGACTGGTCCGCCACTACACCAGACTGGTCGCCACTTCACCAGACTGGTCGCCGCTACACCAGACTGGTCGCCACTACACCAGACTGGTCGACACTACACCACACTGGTCGACACTACACCACACTGGTCGCCACTACACCAGACTGGTCGCCACTTCACCAGACTGGTCGCCACTTCACTAGACTGGTCGCCACTACACCAGACTGGTCGCCACTACACCAGACTGGTCGCCACTTCACCAGACTGGTCGCCACTTCACTAGACTGGTCGCCGCTACACCAGACTGGTCGCCACTACACCAGACTGGTCGCCACTACACCAGACTGGTCGACACTACACCAGACTGGTCGACACTACACCAGACTGGTCGCCGCTACACCAGACTGGTCGCCACTTCACTAGACTGGTCGCCACTTCACCAGACTGGTCGCCGCTACACCAGACTGGTCGCCACTTCACCAGACTGGTCGCCACTTCACTAGACTGGTCGCCACTACACCAGACTGGTCGCCACTTCACTAGACTGGTCGCCACTACACCAGACTGGTCGCCACTTCACCAGACTGGTCGCCGCTACACCAGACTGGTCGCCACTACACCAGACTGGTCGCCACTACACCACACTGGTCGCCACTTCACCAGACTGGTCGCCACTACACCAGACTGGTCGCCACTACACCAGACAGGTCGCCACTACACCAGACTGGCCGCCACTACACCACACTGGTCGCCACTTCACCAGACTGGTCGCCACTACACCAGACTGGTCGCCACTCTGCCACACTGGTCGCCACTTCACCAGACTGGTCGCCACTTCACCAGACTGGTCGCCACTACACCAGACTGGTCGCCACTCTGCCACACTGGTCGCCACTACACCAGACTGGTCGCCACTACACCACACTGGTCGCCACTTCACCAGACTGGTCGCCACTTCACCAGACTGGTCGCCACTACACCAGACTGGTCGCCACTCTGCCACACTGGTCGCCACTACACCAGACTGGTCGACACTACACCAGACTGGTCGCCACTCTGCCACACCCGTCCGTGATAAACACTCATATGTCAACCTGTTCTCTCGAGCGGCCACAACGTACAAAATCCAACGTCCTAACCTAACCAGAAACGCGCGACCCCAAGCCACCCACCTAACCTAACCAACAAGTGCGCAGAAAACGTGGATTCTTGTGATCTACTACTTTTCATAGCACGCTGTATTCCGTACGCTTTCTGGGGGTGGAGGCCTGGTCGAAGACCGGGCCGCGGGGACACTAAAGCCCCGAAATCATCTCAAGATAACCTCAAGATACCATAACGTGATATTAGGACAGGTTGGGCAGATCACGTAAGACTACTAGAACACCAACCTGTTCTCTCCAACATTATATAGCATTTTGACGTCTTATATCCCCCCCCCCTACGGGCAAAATATGACGTGTTATACATCATAGCGGCTCGTAAAAATTGACGGGCTGTCACGTTTTCTATTTCCGGGTCCAGAGGTTTGGTTAGGTTAGGTAGGGGCAACTTAGTACATCATTTTTGTGAGGTCGTGACAATTGGAGAGGACGGGCGCAGCACACAGCCTAGCTACTGTCCGGCTGCCTTCAACACAACACAGAAACAAGCGAAGAATTTTCATGATTTCCATGTCCTAGTCTTTGTGTAATAATACTATATATGAATACTATTTGTGTGTTTGTAAGCGAGGTCAACTTCTGCTGTGTCAGACGCCAGGTTCCACCCCTCCAGCCAGTGCCAGACCCCAGGTTCCACTCCTCCAGCCAGTGCCAGACCCCAGGTTCCATCCCTCCAGCCAGTGCCAGACCCCAGGTTCCACCCCTCAGGCCAGTGCCAGACCCCAGGTTCCACTCCTCCAGCCAGTGCCAGACCCCAGGTTCCACCCCTCCAGCCAGTGCCAGACCCCAGGTTCCACTCCTCCAGCCAGTGCCAGACCCCAGGTTCCACTTCTCCAGCCAGTGCCAGACCCCAGGTTCCACCCCTCCAAACAGTGCCAGACCCCAGGTTCCACCCCTCCAAACAGTGCCAGACCCCAGGTTCCACCCCTCAAGTCAGTGCCAGACCCCAGGTTCCACCCCTCCAACCAGTGCCAGACCCCAGGTTCCACTCCTCCAACCAGTGCCAGACCCCAGGTTCCACCCCTCCAAACAGTGCCAGACCCCAGGTTCCACCCCTCAAGTCAGTGCCAGACCCCAGGTTCCACCCCTCCAACCAGTGCCAGACCCCAGGTTCCACCCCTCCAACCAGTGCCAGACCCCAGGTTCCACCCCTCCAACTAGTGCCAGACCCCAGGTTCCATCCCCCCAAAGAGTGCCAGACCCCAGGTTCCATCCCTCTAAACAGTGCCAGACCCCAGGTTCCACCCCTCCAAACAGTGCCAGACCCCAGGTTTCACCCCTCCAACCAGTGCCAGACCCCAGGTTCCACCCCTCAAGTCAGTGCCAGACCCCAGGTTCCACCCCTGCAGCCAGTGCCAGACCCCAGGTTCCACTTCTCCAGCCAGTGCCGGACCCCGGGTTCCACCCCTCCAACCAGTGCCAGACCCCAGGTTCCACCCCTCCAACCAGTGCCAGACCCCAGGTTCCACCCCTCCAACCAGTGCCAGACCCCAGGTACCACCCCTCCAAACAGTGCCAGACCCCAGGTTCCATCCCTCCAAACAGTGCCAGACCCCAGGTTTCACCCCTCCAACCAGTGCCAGACCCCAGGTTCCACCCCTCCAACCAGTGCCAGACCCCAGGTTCCACCCCTCCAACCAGTGCCAGACCCCAGGTTCCACCCCTCCAACCAGTGCCAGACCCCAGGTTCCACCCCCAACCAGCCAGTGCCAGACCCCAGGTTCCACTCCTCCAACCAGTGCCAGACCCCAGGTTCCACCCCTCCAACCAGTGCCAGACCCCAGGTTCCACCCCACCAACCAGTGCCAGACCCCAGGTTCCACCCCTCCAACCAGTGCCAGACCCCAGGTTCCACCCCACCAACCAGTGCCAGACCCCAGGTTCCACCCCTCCAACCAGTGCCAGACCCCAGGTTCCACCCTTCCAACCAGTGCCAGACCCCAGGCCTCACTGATGACCGTCAAGAGCTCAGAACACACAGCCTACGAATCTGATACTTAAACGTAGCCATTAAATTTGGTTTATACGCCATAAAGTGGTGATCGTTGCTTTACACCCTTGGCATAACTTCCTGCCAAGCTACACACCCTGCAGTAAAACGCTTAAATATCTCGATTTCATTGAGAAAATTGAGTGGGACGACGCAAATGTCAGCCGCGGGAGAGGAGAGGCTACGAAGGCCACCGGGGGAATAAGAGCGCTTTGGCTTTGATTATTGCTGAGATTCTTGGCCTATATTGCCCCTAATGATTGCAAAGACAGTGGCACTATAATCCTTTCGAAGAAGAAGCTTGTTTTAACCTTTCGGTAAATTCCTTCTTTTTTAAGTATGTGTTTTCTGACACATAAGAAATGAGGGGAGAGAGAGAGAGAGAGAGAGAGACAGAGAGTGAGAGAGAGAGAGAGAGAGAGAGAGAGAGAGAGAGAGAGAGAGAGAGAGAGAGAGAGAGAGAGAGAGAGAGAGAGAGAGAGACAGAGAGTGAGAGAGAGAGAGAGAGAGAGAGAGAGAGAGAGAGAGAGAGAGAGAGAGAGAGAGAGAGAGAGAGAGAGAGAGAGAGAGAGAGAGAGATGTGAGTTTTGAAAGATGAAATTCGGCTGTTTTCATTAGCTTAGTGCAAGATTGTTGCAATAATGAGGCAGAGAAGACGAGGAGTGTGGGAACAGCGGGTGTGATATTGGCCGGGTGCCTGTGACCTGCCGGGTAAACTTGGAACATGGCACTGTCTACACCTACTGACACTACTGTGGAATTATCTACACCTGATGGCACTACTATGGGACTGTCTACAGATGGTGGAACTACTATTTAACTTTGCACATATAATGGCACTCTTCTGAAGACTTTCTCACATGGTGGCACTCTTCTGAAGACTTTCTCACATGGTGGCACTCTTCTGAAGACTTTCTCACATGGTGGCACTCTTCAACTATGTACACCTGGCGGAAGTACTAGAAGTGGTATTAATTACTGCTTGACTATTCTTAAGAGTTACGGGGAAAGGGAACTTCATTAATGGCACTGTATTGCCTGCGGTTTGTTATTTCAGAATTAGTTAAGGACAGAGCCAACTTGTTGTTTTGTGTAAGGAAGAGTACAACACGTGGAGAGGCTTGTGGAAGGCTAAGTGGCATCCAATCGCGATAGTAGTAGTTATAACAGTGATATTAGAAATAGCGATGGTGGTGGTAGTAGTAGTGGTGGTAGTAGTAGTAGTAGTAGTAGTAATAACGAGTGACTGTCACTGTTACCAGGTGACTACAAAGATGCCAGGTGACTGGAGACGCAAGGCTGATATCCTGGCCTTCATAGTGAGACTTCAACCCAAACCTTCGCCGAGTGCGGCTTGGAGCCTTTTATCAGCTGAGGCGTTCTCTCCTGGTCGCCGACTCCACCTTCAAACAAAAACACAACAACTACCGAATGAACTGCGCACGTTCTTCGGCGCATGTATCAGTGAACGCCTTCTCCAGCTTGTCACTCCGAACTGGAACTAAATCTGCAGCTAGACTTACCAGAGGAGCAGAGTGCGGTCCTCGGTGTTATGTACAAGCGGCGTTGGTAGTCAGTTGAGGCTTAAGAACTTCAACAACCAGAGTACAGAACGTTTCTCTAGGTCGTATATTAGTTTGGAGGTCGTCTGCTGGTCGTGGAGAATCACTTATGGGCTCGTTTTCTGTCACACTCACCCGTAGACCAACATAGGAAAAAACTCTTGCGAGAGTAACACAACAATCTCTCTCTGAACGAAGCCTAAACCTTGTTGTTTTAGCTTCCCTTAGTCTCTCATCTCGGCAGTTCAGAGGAGGACGATGGCCAATTCACATTGCAATACAGTTAAACCAAAGGAAGATATCATTCTGGAACATCACAGGACGAGAGGCGTTGCCCAGAAACTCACCTTTCGGGGGTCATAATTTATTAAACAAAAATAATAATTTGAAGAATATACGAGGGATACCGTGAACAGTACGAGACAAAACCAAATAAACAGACAGGCAGACGGATGCTGAAGCATGAAAGACAATTCAATTATTCGTCATAATAATATCCTATATGTGAAACCCAAACAGGTCGCACATCAGTAACGACCACTCATCCTCTCAAAGAATTACTTAGAAAGTCTAAAGAATTTATATTATTTATAAATTGCAGTCGAATTTTTTACAAAACTTGCATGATCAAGATGTGTGCATTTGCATGGTCTCGGGGCACACACTTGAGTGTCTTCTGTCAAACTTAAAGAATACCGAACAGTATTAAGTACAAAAAAAGAAAAGGTTTTGAGATTGGCCACAAAACAGCGTCGTGTCTAAGCTTTTTCTCTGCAGCCATCATCATCATCAGAGCTGACCCACTGCCATCACTCAACCCTTCCCTCTTCGTCTCCATCATTTGTTTCCTCTCTCTCTTCTCCCTCGCCATCTCTCGTGTCCTGGTGATCAGAACCACGTGTGTGTGTATAGACACAAGAAGCATCAGTTACTACAACAGCAGCTATTCCGGGGCAACCTGTTCATTTTCCACAATTCCAACGGCAACGCTCACATTCCAGATTTCAAGCATCGATGGATATTCCAGATTTTGAAGAACAAACAACACAGCGACATCGTCAGTAATTGCACATTCCAGATTTTCAATATGGTGCACATTCAGATTCTGTAATATTAGTCACTGTTTAGATCTGCAATATGTATACACATTCCAAACCTGCAATATAAGTGGACATTCCAGAGTTACAGAAAAACAAAAAAATAGGTTAAGATTTTCAACAGCAGCTGGCATCATTGTCTACGTTTCCAGCAGCGATTTTCTTTTTTACTGTATCAGATTTCCAGGAGGAGCGGACGTCGCCAACGGTTCCAGTTACACTTCTTATTCTAGAATTCGAGCAGAATCGGATATAAGAAAAACAGGAGGATGGATGGAGTAGCCGTCACAAGCAATTCTTTATAATGTTACTTCTCTCCATTTCACCTTTCCAGTCAAAAGTTATTTTTTATTTTGTTTTATTTTCAGCAAAGTTGATATTTCTCAGTTCTAGTAAATAGGGCAGCTAGCATTTCCAATAGCAGTAGATATGCCACATTTCCAAGAGAAGCAGATGTCTTACATTTCCAGGAGAAGCAGATCTCTTGCATTACCAACTGAAGTAGACACAGTGGTCTTTAGCAACTACTCTAAAGACCTCAAAGACCAGTGGGCACTACAGTATTTCCACGAATAGCAACATCGTCATCAGCGGTTCCAGCAGCGACAGTTAACCTTTCAGCTCTTATTCTCTGCTTCTTCCAGACCTCAGGAATTTGGCTGACGCGGTAGAGCATACGTCAGCACCTCAGTCCTGGATCAGCCGGAGGAGAGAGACGCTCCAGAACATTATTCGGTCCTGTGGGTTATCCCCCACCCCTCCCAACCGCGGCCCCACCTTTTCACCATTATTTCAGGGGATTCCGTTAATTGGCCCCACCTTTTCCTTGTCGCGGTGGTTGGCGCCAATTTGCCTCCCGTGTTGATTCCGCTGGGTCAGGAGAGGTCAAGGGGAATGGCCGGGAGGGAGAGGGGAGAGAAGAGGAGGGAACAGAGGGGAGGCGGTCGGATCTGGCAGTCTGGCAGGGTTGAGAGGACGAAAGGAGTATGTTTATGGGAGGTAGAATATAACCGAGAAAATCGCAGCGGAAGGGGAGCTGGGTAAACTCGGGATACTCGATTAGGGTAGCGACTTATGAGTAGGGAGAGGGTGAGGGTAAACTAGGCGAAAATGAAGATGTGTACATTAAGGAAGCCAAGGGGAGAGAAAGAGAGAGAGGGTAAGCGAGGGGGAACAGAGGGGAAACGCCGAGCGATAAACCAATAAGGGTATACATTAAAGGAGGAACGCGACAGTGAGGTATGAGGGGCCAATGAGAAGCATCAATTAACGAGCTGTTAATAGAGGTTGTTAGAGCTGCGGCGATAATTAAGGAGACCTGAGGCGAGGCTTTAACACAGTTCCAGTGTACAATACTTCTTTGGCGTTCACTTGTTCAAATACATTCTTTAAATTATAATGAAAGCCTTATCTGTTTAGTTTGTATAAATCTATTGGTACTTTCGACTACAGCCGCAGACATTTTGGGCTAACAATGCTGACACGTTAATGATGCTGACATGACACACGACAGTATAACTGCTGACATATTTGATGACAGCTGGTTACATCAACGTGACTCTCATGACAAGACAACGACAGAGCTGTAACGAATAAAATCACGTGGAAAATCGGGAAGAACAAACGGAAGAGGAGATGGAAGAGATAGGAAATGACAGAGGGAGAGATGGTGGATATAAGACTGGAGGCAGACAGAGAAGGGGGTAGGGGGAAGGGTGAAACGATGACGGGAAGGATGGAGAGAGAGAGAAGGGGAGGGAAGGATGGGCTAAAGGAGAGAGAGAGAGAGAGAGAGAGAGAGAGAGAGAGAGAGAGAGAGAGAGAGAGAGAGAGAGAGAGAGAGAGAGAGAGAGAGAGAGAGAGAGCAACATTGGCTAAGAAAAAAGATAGGGTGAGGAATAGGGTGATGGGAGGACGTCTCTATTGTGTCGATTAAAACAAGTCGTCGGCGACAGTGGTGGTGGTGATGGTGGTGGTGGTGGTGACGGTGATGGTAACGGTGGTGGTGACGGTGGTGATGGTGGTGGTGGTGGTGACGGTGGTGGTAACGGTGGTGGTGACGGTGGTGGTGACGGTGGTGATGGTGGTGGTGGTGGTGGTGGTGGTGATGGTGGTGGTGGTGGTGGTGACGGTGATGGTGACAGTGGTGGTGACGGTGGTGATGGTGGTGGTGGTGGTGACGGTGGTGGTGGTGACGGTGGTGGTGGTGACGGTGATGGTGACGGTGGTGGTGACGGTGACGGTGGTGGTGACGGTGGTGGTAACGGTGGTGGTGACGGTGATGATGGTGGTGGTGACGGTGGTGGTGACGGTGGTGATAGTGGTGATGGTGATGATGATGATGGTGGTGGTAGTGATGGTGGTGGTGACGGTGATGATGATGATGGTGATGGTGATGGTGGTGGTGACGGTGGTGGTGGTGATAGTGATGATGATGGTGGTGGTTACGGTGGTGATGGTGGTGGTGGTGGTGGTGGTGTTGGTGGTGTTGGTGGTGTTGGTGGTGTTGGTGGTGTTGGTGGTGTTGGTGTTGTTGTTGTTGGTGTTGTTGGTGGTGTTGTTGTTGTTGTTGGTGGTGGTGGTGGTGGTGATAAAGGTGGTTATGATAGTGGAGATTTTAATGGTGACTACTAACCAAACTTAAACTACCAGCCCCACGTAAGCTACCAGTCCCCTGGCTAAACTACCAGCCCCACGTAAGCGACCAGTCCCCCTAGCTAAACTACCAGCCCCACGTAAGCGACCAGTCCCCCTAGCTAAACTACCAGCCCCACGTAAGCGACCAGTCCCCCTAGCTAAACTACCAGCCCCACGTAAGCGACCAGTCCCCCTAGCTAAACTACCAGCCCCACGTAAGCGACCAGTCCCCCTAGCTAAACTACCAGCCCCACGTAAGCTACCAGTCCCCTGGCTAAACTACCAGCCCCACGTAAGCGACCAGTCCCCCTAGCTAAACTACCAGCCCCACGTAAGCTACCAGTCCCCTGGCTAAACTACCAGCCCCACGTAAGCGACCAGTCCCCGCCGTAAATATAACAGCGGCACCAGCTGCTCTCAGATCCAGCCTCGTTTAATTAAATTTTCCACGTCGACAGCTTCTGGCCGGCCGCCGGAGTAGCGCGCTCTGAACTTATTGCCTCGACTCTTGGCATCACCGTATACTGGCCGGCCGGCCTCTCGCGTTATAATCTATATGCTGGTTCTAACTCCTGGCGTTACTATGCCATACCGGGCGCCCGGTTGAGTACTACAATAGCTCTGTTGGCTCTAACTTCGTGGCAGCCGGCTCCATAGCTGCTACGATACCGCTAGCAACATAGTGGGTAAAATTTTGGCGGCCGCCTAGTACGCTACGATATCGCTGGCCGCGTAGTTCGCTAAATCAACGCTTGGCGCGTAATGCGCTACGATATCGCAGGCTGCGTGGTTCACTACAATAACGGTAGTCACATAGTGTGATACGATACCGTTCCTCACTTTGTCAACTCTTACTGAAATGGAGGAGAATGCTCCACACCTGCGTTTCCCAGCAGGTGTGGAGTAAATAAAAAAACATAAACAACCAGACTCATATTATGTGCTTGCGTGTGTGCGTGTGTGTGTGTGTGTGTGTGTGTGTGTGTGTGTGTGTGTGTGTGTGTGTGTGTGTGTGTGTGTGTGTGTGTGTGTGTGTGTGTACTCACCCACCTATTTGTACTCACCTATTTGTGCTTGCGGGGGTTGAGCTCTGGCTCTTTGGTCCCGCCTCTCAACTGTCAATCAACATGGTGTACAGATTCCTGAGCCTATTGGGCTCTATCATATCTACACTTGAAACTGTGTATGGAGTCAGCCTCCACCACATCACTGCCTAATGCATTCCATCTGTCAACTGCTCTGACTAAAAAAAATTATTTCTAATATCTCTGTAGCTCATTTGGGCACTCAGTTTCCACCTGTCTCCCCCTAGTGCGTGTGCCCCTTGTGTTAAATAGACTGTCTTTATCTACCCTATCAATTCCCTTGAGAATCTTGAATGTGGTGATCATGTTCCCCCCTAACTCTTCTGTCTCCCGGATTTCATTTAAAAGCTTCCGGAATGAATTGGCCTCCCGTGAAGTGTTGGTAGGAGACGGGCTCTCAGGTGTGGTCATCGCCAGCACATGACTGTGTCAAGTAGAGGCTTAATTGTCATCGTCCCTGGCAACCATTTCGAAGTTCAGGAGTTGTAACACTCTCGTGGATTCACAGCCTCACAGACACACTAACTCACAGACACACTGACTCACTGACTCACAGACACACTAACTCACAGACACACTGACTCACTGACTCACAGACACACTAACTCACAGACACACTGACTCACTGACACACTGACTCACTGACTCACAGACACACTGACTCACAGACACACTGACTCACAGACACACTGACTCACTGACACACTGACTCACTGACTCACAGACACACTGACTCACAGACACACTGACTACTCACAGACACACTAACTCACAGACACACTGACTCACAGACACACTGACTCACAGACACACTGACTCACAGACACACTGACTCACAGACACACTGACTCACTGACACACTGACTCACTGACTCACAGACACACTGACTCACAGACACACTGACTCACTGACTCACAGACACACTGACTCACTGACTCACAGACACACTGACTCACAGACACACTGACTCACTGACACACTGACTCACTGACTCACAGACACATGACTCACAGACACACTAACTCACTGACTCACAGACACACTGACTCACTGACTCACAGACACACTGACACACTGACTCACTGACACACTGACTCACAGACACACTGACTCACTGACTCACAGACACACTGACTCACTGACTCACAGACACACTGACTCACTGACTCACAGACACACTGACTCACAGACACACTGACTCACTGACTCACAGACACACTGACTCACAGACACACTAACTCACAGACACACTGACTCACTGACTCACAGACACACTGACTCACTGACTCACAGACACACTGACTCACAGACACACTAACTCACAGACACACTGACTCACAGACACACTGACTCACAGACACACTAACTCACAGACACACTGACTCACAGACACACTAACTCACAGACACACTGACTCACAGACACACTGACTCACAGACACACTGACTCACAGACACACTAACTCACAGACACACTGACTCACTGACTCACAGACACACTGACTCACTGACTCACAGACACACTGACTCACAGACACACTAACTCACAGACACACTGACTCACAGACACACTGACTCACAGACACACTGACTCACAGACACACTGACTCACAGACACACTGACTCACAGACTCACTGACTCACAGACACACTGACTCACAGACACACTGACTCACAGACACACTGACTCACAGACACACTGACTCACAGACACACTGACTCACAGACACACTGACTCACAGACACACTGACTCACAGACACACTGACTCACAGACACACTGACTCACAGACACACTGACTCACAGACACACTGACTCACAGACACACTGACTCACAGACTCACTGACTCACAGACACACTGACTCACAGACACACTGACTCACAGACACACTGACTCACAGACTCACTGACTCACAGACACACTGACTCACAGACACACTGTATCTGGGTAAAACTTGTATTAACGCGGCTGGTTTGATACTTACACACGGTACACATACTTACACACGGTACACATACTTACACACGGTACACATACTTACACACGGTACACATACTTACACACGGTACACATACTTACACACGGTACACATACTTACACACGGTACACATACTTACACACGGTACACATACTTACACACGGTACACATACTTACACACGGTACACATACTTACACACGGTACAGATACTTACACACGGTACACATACTTACACACGGTACACATACTTACACACGGTACACATACTTACACACGGTACAGATACTTACACACCGTACAGATACTTACACACCGTACAGATACTTACACACGGTACACATACTTACACACGGTACAGATACTTACACACGGTACACATACTTACACACGGTACACATACTTACACACGGTACACATACTTACACACGGTACACATACTTACACACCGTACAGATACTTACACACCGTACAGATACTTACACACGGTACACATACTTACACACGGTACAGATACTTACACACCGTACAGATACTTACACACGGTACAGATACTTACACACGGTACAGATACTTACACACCGTACAGATACTTACACACCGTACAGATACTTACACACGGTACACATACTTACACACGGTACAGATACTTACACACGGTACAGATACTTACACACGGTACAGATACTTACACACCGTACAGATACTTACACACGGTACAGATACTTACACACCGTACAGATACTTACACACGGTACAGATACTTACACACGGTACAGATACTTACACACCGTACAGATACTTACACACCGTACAGATACTTACACACGGTACAGATACTTACACACGGTACAGATACTTACACACGGTACAGATACTTACACACGGTACAGATACTTACACACCGTACAGATACTTACACACCGTACAGATACTTACACACCGTACAGATACTTACACACGGTACAGATACTTACACACGGTACAGATACTTACACACCGTACAGATACTTACACACCGTACAGATACTTACACACCGTACAGATACTTACACACCGTACAGATACTTACACACGGTACAGATACTTACACACGGTACAGATACTTACACACGATACAGATACTTACACACGGTACAGATACTTACACACGGTACAGATACTTACACACCGTACAGATACTTACACACCGTACAGATACTTACACACCGTACAGATACTTACACACCGTACAGATACTTACACACCGTACAGATACTTACACACCGTACAGATACTTACACACCGTACAGATACTTACACACGATACAGATACTTACACACGGTACAGATACTTACACACCGTACAGATACTTACACACGGTACAGATACTTACACACGGTACAGATACTTACACACGGTACAGATACTTACACACGGTACAGATACTTACACACCGTACAGATACTTACACACGGTACAGATACTTACACACCGTACAGATACTTACACACGGTACAGATACTTACACACGGTACAGATACTTCTTAACATATAAGAAAGTTAAAGAATTAAAAAACAAACTCTCCATAAAGTTAAGAAATAAAAACTGAAATATTTGTGAAAACAAACCTTTGTAAAAATATGATTGGTGTAAGCAAGAAAAGAAGAAGAAGAAGAAGAAGTAGGAATGGAAAACGGGGTGAAGAAAAATGAGTAAATGAGGTGATAAGAAGAAGGATGAGAACAATTATCAAATGAAGGGGAAGGGAAAGACGATACAAATAGGAAAAGGAGGAAGAAAAGGAGGAAAAATAGATAATATAATAAAAAAAAAACGTGAAGACCCAAACATGTTGACGTTTCGGCAAGATCCGAGTCGGGGGGGGGGGGGGGGGGAAGGGGGGGGAGGGGTAGGGGAGTTGGGGGGGTAGGGGGATGGGGGAGGGCGGATGCAAATTGCCTAAACCAGAAACTTGGGTCTGGATGCCTGTGTGTGTGTGTGTGTGTGTGTGTGTGTACTCGCCTAGTTGTGCTTGAGGGGGTTCGAGCTCTGGCTCTTCAGTCCCGCCTTTCAACTGTCAATCAACCGGTGTACAGATTCATGAATGTGTGTGTGTGTGTGTGTATTTGTGTGTGTGTGTGTGTGTGTTTGTGAGTGTATTCACCTAGTTGTGCTTGCGGGGGTTGAGCTCTGCTCTTTCGGTCCACCTCTCAACTGTCAATCAACTGTTTCTACTACTACTATTTATTTCTTTATTTATTTTTTCCACACACACACACACACACACACACACACACACACACACACACACACACACACACACACACACACACAGTGGTGTGTTCAGTGGTTGACAAATGGAATGCATTAGGAAGTGATGTGGTGGAGGCTGACTCCATACACAGTTTCAAGTGTAGATATCATAGAGCCCAATAGGCTCAGGAACCTGTACACCTGTTGATTGACGGTTGAGAGGCGGGATCAAAGAGCCAGAGCTCAACCCCCGCAAGCACAATTAATTGAGTACAATTAGGTGAGTATACACACACACACACACCCGGAAGCAACCCGTGACAGCTGACTAACTCCCAGGTACCTATTTACTGCTAGGTAACAGTGGCATAGGATGAAAGAAACTCTTGCCCATCGTTTCTCGCCGGCGCCCGGGATCGAACCCCGGACCACAGGATCCCGTGTCTAGCGTGCTGTCCGCTCGGCCACCGGCCACCGTTGTGTGTGTGTGTGTGTGTGTGTATAATTACCTAAGTGTAGTTACAGGATGAGAGCTACGCTCGTGGTGTCCCGTCTTCCCAGCACTCTTTGTCGTATAATGCTTTGAAGTGTGTGTACTCACCTATTTGTTCCTGAATTATCCAGGACGGACCGAAACGTCGTCGTCCCTTATTTTCTAGTGTGTGGATTGGTCAACAAGACAACCTCAGCCCACACAAACCAATGTTACAGCCAAGTAGTCACAAAGGGTGACCTAAAGTTCTTGGATACAAGGTGATGTACATTTCAATTCACCTGGGCTGTATGGGTCTCGAACCCATACATTTAGATGCACATTTAATCTGATTACACTCTCCTTGAGGATGCTGAGTGTGGTGGTGGAGGCTGTGACCGGCTGGAGAGGAATCTTGTGGTAGTCGAGGGTCTAGCAAGTACTCCTCTAGATCCGTCTGTAGCAGAGGCGAAGTGGAACCGACCAAATGTGGGGACCCGATGTGATCTTGCTGAGTCGCGTCTGCTGTGTGTCAGTAAATTTTTACATTTTGCCCCGAGGGGCGAGTTTATTGGGCAGCGCCACTCATCTTGTGAGTGAACATACCGCCATAGCAGAATGTACAACACTCCCCAATAGGAAGAAAACCATGTATGGGAGACTAACTGGGTGTGGCGCGCTGTAGTGATGATTCGGAGTTAGGGACTTAAGCTCAGGTGGCCAGTTTTAGGTGGTAACCAGGAAGGTCCAGTGGGTTTATTTGTAAGGGTTAGCCAATGTAACCAAGCTGAGTATGTGACTTTGTTAATTATTGTCCCAATCTCTTTTATATAATTAAGTGAGAAAACTCGACGGCCTTTAATCACTTTCTGTATGTTCTCTCACTGAGTTCCAGTACAAACCTATTGATACGCCTCAAGGTCTCACGTAGGCAGTGTACTATGTTAAATAAGGAGACATCTAAATGTCTCCTTATTTAAGTTCCTGAGTTATTTTCTAACTTTTGCTAGTGTGGAGCATGCTATCCTGTTTATATGGGCCTCCGGAGTTAGCAGGCTTATATAAACAGGATATATTTAGCTCGCCACAGGATAACTAAACAATGTTTCGCCATTGGCTTGTGATTTCTGTGTAATTTCGCCAATGATGTTTAAAAAAAATTGGCACAGACCCTCAGTATACCTTTCCCATTGATCTTTAATGATTCAAATGCAAAGGGAGAATTGCCCAGCTGCTGAAGAACGTAAACGAAGTACCAATTTACAAGAAAAGAGACAGAGAAGAAGCACAAAACTACAGACCAGTGTCACTGACAAACATTCCCTGAAAAGAATTCCATAGAATAATAAGAATAAGAGTAGCTACACACCTACAGATAATTAGTTATGTACACAAACATCAACATGACTCTAGGGAAGGAAAATTATCCCTAACTCCAGAACTGCTGGAGATAATGACTCTAAACTGCTGGAGATAATGACTCTAAACTGCTGGAGATAATGACTCTAACCTGCTGGAGATAATGACTCTAACCTGCTGGAGATAATGACTCTAACCTGCTGGAGATAATGACTCTAACCTGCTGGAGATAATGACTCTAACCTGCTGGAGATAATGACTCTAACCTGCTGAAGTTCTGTGATAGGGTAACGAAAATAGGACAGGACAGAAAATTAAGCAGAATGAATATTTCTGGACTGCCAAAAAATGCCGGTGACACAGTACCGCACAAGAAATGAATCCACAAACTTGAGAGGCAGGCTGAAGTAGAAGAGCACTAACATGGGGTCAGGGAATACATAACAGACAGGAGTCAAGAGAGTCACAGTGAGGAGGGCGACAAGTCGGACTGGTGTAAGATAACGAGTAGAGTAACTCAAGGATGGGTTACTAGAAAATATATATTATTTCACATTGATGTTAATGACCTACCTACAGGTGTTGAATCCTATGTATCGATGTTTGCAGACGATACAAAATTAACGGTAAGAGTTGAGACAGATGAGGATTATAAAATTCTCCAAGATGAATTAAAAAAGCTGGAGAGTTGGCCCAAGAAATATATACAGTATTTCAGCACCATGAGCAAGGTGATGGAAATGGAAACAGGTGACAGGAGACCAAAAGAACGATACACAATGAAGGAGAATAACTTCCCTGTAAAGACAAGACTTGGACATAACACCAGGCCTAACTCCACTCATATAAATAGGATAACATCAGCCGCGTACTCTACATTAGTAAAAGTCAGAACATCATTCAGGAACCGTAATAAGGAGATATTTAGATATATGTACGCCGCCTTCTACGTAAGGCCAGTCTTAGGGGTATGCTGGCCTATCATGGAGCCATTGCAGCCCCTCCCCCCATTTGAAAAACACACATGAAAACTCGAAAAGGTTCAGTAGTCCGCAGCGAGGCTCGTCCCAGAATTGCAAGGGCTGGGGTATGAAAAAAGCTTGAAAGAACTAGAGCTGACGTCACTCGAGAAGAGGGAGAGGGGAGATATGATACAGACATAAAATACTAAAGGTGATTGACAGGGTGGAAAAAGAGGTAATGTTCGCAGTGAATACCAAGAAAACAAGAGAACATGGGCTGCAGCTTGAGACTGAGATGAGCCATAGAGATGGTGGAAAGTTTTCTTTAGGTGTAAGAATAGTAGGAGAATGGATCGAACTAAGAGAGCAAAGATTGTAAACGAGAACTCTATTCATAATCTTAAAAGTAGATATGTCCAGGGAAATAGATTATGAGTCACTGACTTAAGACAACCGGCTGCTAGAAAGGCGGAGTCCAAGAATTCAAGATCGATTCACTACACACACACACACACACACACACACACACACACACACACACACACACACACACACACACACACGCACACACTCACACACACACACACACACACACACACACACACACACACACACACACACACACACACACACACACACACACACACACACACACACACACACACACACACACACACACACACACACACACAGGTAACCCTCATCACAGTTTTTGTCACCACCAGCGTGGGACATTCCGGCCTCTAACCTCATCCCCACGATAAAACTCTGTGAGATCAACAAGCCAGATAAGCCAAGACGGCTGATTGTATGGAGTCATTACAGGGGGGGGGGGGAAATAACCCTGCTCGTCTGTGGAAATAAGAGACAACACAGCCTGACGGACGGGCCAACCCATAATCCCAGTGATGCTATGGACCAATAAAGTCCTGATCTTGTCTCGTCACAATTAGGTAAATTGACCCCGAGGAGCTACATAAGTGCCGGGTCCGTAGTTGTGAGATTTCTCACATTTCCTGTCGCCCTCTTGTTTGGTCTTCTTGGTCTGTGTGTTTTGTTTTCTGGCCATGGAATGGGGCTAATGGTGGGCACCAAACTGCTCATATGACGTAATAACTTCCCTTACTTAATGGAACCTTAGCGTGGTAGTTCGTAGAGTGTATTAGAATTGTGGTATAAGTGTAGCAGAGCTTTGGTTAACTCTGGTGTAAGTTCAGTTGAGCTCTCTTGTAAGTGTGGTAGAGCTCTGGATAAGTGCGGTAGGGTATTTAATTACGCAGTGTTATGGGTGATATGTTAGGTTGTGACCACCCCCCCCTCCCACCACCACACACACGCACACACACGCGCGCGCACACACACACGCGCGCGCGCACACACACGCGCGCACACACACACACACACACACACACACACACACACACACACACACACACACACACACACACACACACACATGTGTGTGTGTGTGTGTGTGTGTGTGCCGCCTGAATCTGTACACCAGTTGATTGACGGTTGAGAGGCGGGACCAAAGAGCCAGAGCTCAACCCCCGCAAGCACAATTAGGTGAGTACAATTAGGTGAGTACACACACACACTGTTCGCCTCGCAGTTAATAGGTACCTGGAAGTTAAGACACCTGCTAAGGCTGATTCCGGGGGGATGTGTGTGTGTGTGTGTGTGTGTACTCACCTATTTGTGCTTGCGGGGGTTGAGCTATGGCTCTTTGGTCCCGTTTCTCAACCGTCAATCAACTGCAAAGTTGATTAACGGTTGTAATTGACACACACACTAGTTTCCCTAGTGTGTGTGTGTGTGTGTGTGTGTGTGTGTGTGTGTGTGTGTGTGTGTGTGTGTGTGAGAGAGAAAAAAAATATATATATGTAGCAGATATGATAAGAGGAAACAGGTGGCGAGTCAGTACATTACTCGCACACATGAAACTGTGTATGGAGTCAGCCTCCACCACATGACTGCCATTTACTAACCACTCTGACACTGAAAAAGCTATTTCTAATGTCTCTGTGGCTCATTTGGGTACTCAGCTTCCACCTGTGTTCTCATGTGCGTGTACCTCCCGTGTTAAATAATCTGTCCTCATCTACCCTGTCAATTCCCTTGAGA
>NC_091189.1:12804153-12816653 GCF_040958095.1 Procambarus clarkii
TATTACAGATGGGCTACCTGTAAACATGGGGAATCGGGAAGAATAAATGGAACATGTACACACGATCACCCTAGAAAGTGCAGAAACCTCCTCAATACAGGTAAATGTACCAAAAGCTGTGAATTCTTTCACCCAGAAATTTGCAAGAACTCTTTGGACAGGAAAGAGTGCTTCAATGCTGAATGTCCAGCTTTTCATATAAGAGGTACCAGGCGAATAAAACCGACAGACTACCACTATGAAAACAGCCACTACTCCATCAACCGGGATAATTTTTTAGCAAGAGGAGGAGGAGAAGAATGGCTAAAAATGACCAGACTCTACCACCAACTCGGTCAAATGCTAGAGAGGACGCAAACACAGTGGCCTCCTTACCAGAGCCTCAGATATTAACACCAATTAAAGCATCCAGCACTTCCACTAACACGATAACATCATTTATATTTGCCAACATCCAGGGTATAAAAACACGCAAATCCAACAAAGTTCATTTTATAGATGGTCTCCTTCATGAGGCAAATGCAGTGTTTGCAGCCCTAACGGAAACTCACACAAAGGACTACCTTGATGGTGAAATATGGATCCCAGAATACAATCTCTTCAGATGTGATAGGAAACACCGGCTTCAGGGTGGGGTCAGCCTCTACATCAAAGACACACTCATCTGTACTGAGCTGCTAAACACCTCAAATGATATGGTGGAAGTGCTGATAGTCAAAATAGAGATCCTAAATGTAGTTGTTGTCCTTGTATATAAGTCACCGGAGGCAAACCCTCAGCAGTTTAAAAACCAACTAATGAAAATAGAGCACTGCTTGGAAAACCTCACAAATCCAGCTCCGAACATCATCCTGCTTGGGGACTTCAACCTACGGCACCTGAAATGGAAGCACCTGGCTAATACAGTAATATCAGAAAGAATACCAGGAAGTAGCCTAAATGAGCAGGCACATGCAAATGACCTGCTACGGATGTGCGATAGGTTTGCCTTAAACCAGCAAATAGTAGAACCAACTAGGAAGGAGAACACGCTGGACCTCATTTTCACTAATAATGATGAGTTGATCGGGAACATAATGATTACAAATACCTGTTACTCAGATCACAACTTAATTGAGGTACTGACAACCATGGGGAATGGACCTCCAAAACCAGTCCAGATTCCCGGTGGAGGAGATTTCAGCAAATTCAACTTCAATAATAAACGGATAAACTGGGAGCAAATAAACCAGGACTTCACAGAAATAAACTGGGAAGAACAGCTAGGAAATGCAAACTTGAACCAGTGCCTGGAAAAAATAAGCTCAGTAGCACTAGAAATATGTTCAAACCGCATACCCCTAAGAAAAAAGAGAAAGAGATGCAGATTGGAACGGGAACGTCGTTCCTTATATAGGCGAAGAAAACGAATCGCGGAACAACTTGAGAGTCGCACCCTATCTCAAGAACGGCGAAGAAGGTTAGGTAGAGAAATAGAAACAATTGAACTCAAGCTACAAGAATTATACAAAACCCAGGAGAGGCAAAGAGAGCAAAAGGCCATCAGTGAAATAGAGAGAAATCCGAAATATTTTTTCTCCTATGCAAAATCAAGATCAAAAACCACATCTAGTATCGGGCCCCTGCGAAAGGGAGATGGAACTTTCACAGATGACAACAAAGAAATGAGCGAGTTACTGAGGAAGCAGTACGACTCTGTTTTCAGTGAGCCATTAAATGCACTAAAGATTGATAACCCAAATGAATTTTTCATGGATATGATACCAACATCAAATCACATATCAGACGTCGCCCTATCCCCACTAGATTTTGAAGAAGCCATAAACAGTATGCCTATGCACTCTGCACCAGGCCCGGATTCTTGGAACTCCATATTCATCAAGAACTGTAAAAAACCACTATCGCAGGCCCTTCACATTCTGTGGAGACAAAGCCTAGATACTGGCGTTATCCCTGACATACTAAAAACAGCAGAGATAGCACCACTCCATAAAGGAGGAAATAAGGCAGAGGCAAAAAATTACAGACCGATAGCACTAACATCGCACATCATAAAAATTTTTGAGAGAGTGCTAAGAAGTAAGATCACAAAATACATGGAATCACAGCATCTCCATAACCCCGGACAACATGGTTTCAGAACAGGGCGCTCTTGCCTGTCGCAGTTGCTGGACCACTATGATATGGCATTAGATGCTATGGAAGACAAACAAAATGCTGATGTAATTTACACAGATTTCGCAAAAGCTTTTGATAAATGTGACCATGGTGTTATTGCACATAAAATGCGTTCAAAAGGAATTACCGGGAAAATAGGCAGATGGATCTACAATTTCCTGACTGACAGAACCCAATGTGTAATAGTCAACAAAATAAAATCCAGCCCATCAACCGTGAAGAGCTCAGTCCCCCAGGGTACTGTGCTTGCTCCAGTACTTTTTCTCATCCTCATATCGGACATAGACCAGAACACAACCTATAGCACTGTATCATCCTTTGCAGATGACACTAGGATTTTCATGAGAGTTGGCAACATAGAGGACACGGCAAACCTCCAATCAGATGTAGATCAGGTCTTTCTATGGGCTACAGAAAATAATATGGTATTCAACGAGGATAAGTTTCAGCTCATGCGCTACGGAAAAATTGAAAACATAAAAACAGGAACCACGTACAAAACGCAGGCAAATCATAACATAGAACGAAAAGGCAATGTAAAGGACCTGGGTGTACTCATGTCGGAAGACCTTACCTTTAAAGAACACAATAAAGTAGCCGTCACAACTGCAAGAAAAATGACAGGTTGGATAACAAGAACTTTTCACACTAGAGATGCTATACCGATGATGATACTTTTCAAAACGCTTGTGCTATCTAGAGTGGAGTACTGCTGCACAATGACAGCCCCTTTCAAAGCTGGAGAAATTGCTGACCTAGAGAGCGTGCAGAGATCCTTTACTGCTAGAATCCACTCAGTAAAACATCTAAACTACTGGGACCGACTAAAGAGCCTAAATCTGTACTCCCTTGAGCGCAGGCGGGAGAGATACATAATAATTTACACGTGGAAAATAATTGAGGGGCTGGTCCCAAACCTGCACACAGAAATAACACCACATGAGACCAGAAGACATGGCAGGATGTGCAGAATACCCCCGTTGAAAAGCAGAGGTGCAACAGGTACTCTGAGAGAGAACTCTATCAACATCAGAGGCCCGAGACTGTTCAACACGCTTCCACTACACATAAGGGGCATAACTGGCAAACCCCTCACAGTGTTCAAGAGAGAACTGGATAAGCACCTCCAAAGGATACCTGATCAACCAGGCTGTGACTCATACGTCAGGCTGCGAGCAGCCGCGTCTAACAGCCTGGTTGATCAGTCCAGCAACCAGGAGGCCTGGTCGACGACCGGGCCGCGGGGACACTAAGCCCCGGAAGCACCTCAAGGTAGCCTCAAGGTAGGTAGATTCATTGACACTACCAGCGACCCAGGAGCTGCCGGTGTCCTGTTTCAGCGCCTCAGTGCAGCGGCCCAGAGGGAAAACGCCTACTGTGTCCTCAGTTCCTGACAGGAACCTGAGGAGCTCAAAAAAAATGCACAACTTTTATCATTTCAGTGTAGTCCCCAACTTGTGACCTATAACTGTTAAAAAATGTCAAATGAAGCAAAACAAAATAACAAAAAAGTGTGATGGTAGAACAAAACAACATTGAAACTGCATTGGAGGGAGAGGGAAGGAGGGGGGGGGGCGAGGGAGGGGATGGGATCAAAAGAAGGGAGAAGCAATATCAGGAGACCCCCTCCCCCCCCCCCCCCATGATGGACACACACTGTGAGTGCACTCAGACACGCGCGTGTGTACTCACAGGAGCAGTACAGTACTAGGTGATGGTACTCACAGGAGCAGTACAGTACTAGGTGATGGTACTCAACAGGAGCAGTACAGTACTAGGAGTGATGGTACTCACCCGTAGGCGGCGAAGGTTGGGTCGTAGGGGTAGTAGCCGGCCGGGGAGGCGGCCAGACCGCTCCCGTACATGGAGACGTCAGCGGCCCCACCCTCCTTCATCCCGTACCCCGAGCTCTGTAATACACACACCTCTCACTTACTCCTCTCCAATGGTGTAATAATTATCATCTTAATTATAATAACAATTATATATATCATTAGGCACTCAAAATAATAGAAAATTTAAAAATGATAGTTAAAATATATGAATTATAATAATAATAGAAAATCCGTAGGAACAGTGAAGAGGTTTCGAAGCTATGGGTTGGGTGTTCCCAGGCGCACGTTCGAGCCCTCAGCACGGCTCCTATGGATTTTTCTCGTTGATGTAATTGCTCTGTGTAATAATAGTTATATTAAATAAATAATAATTGAAAAAGTTATATAATTATATGTGGAGCACCACACACGGGAGAACATTATATGTGGCGCACCGCACACGGGAGAACACTATATGTGGAGCACCACACACGGGAGAACATTATATGTGGCGCACCGCACACGGGAGAACACTATATGTAGCGCACCACATACGGGAGAACACTATATGTAGCGCACCACACACGGGAGAACATTATATGTAGCGCACCACATACGGGAGAACATTATATGTAGCGCACCACATACGGGAGAACACTATATGTAGCGCACCACACACGGGAGAACATTATATGTAGCGCACCACATACGGGAGAACATTATATGTAGCGCACCACATACGGGAGAACATTATATGTAGCGCACCACATACGGGAGAACATTATATGTAGCGCACCACATACGGGAGAACACTATATGTAGCGCACCACATACGGGAGAACATTATATGTAGCGCACCACATACGGGAGAACACTATATGTAGCGCACCACATACGGGAGAACACTATATGTAGCGCACCACACACGGGAGAACATTATATGTAGCGCACCACATACGGGAGAACATTATATGTAGCGCACCACATACGGGAGAACATTATATGTAGCGCACCACACACGGGAGAACACTATATGTAGCACACCACATACGGGAGAACATTATATGTGGCGCACCACATACGGGAGAACACTATATGTAGCGCACCACATACGGGAGAACATTATATGTAGCGCACCACATACGGGAGAACACTTCTAAGCCTAATGACCAAATCTTAATGAAAATTGAACGTGAAAATGATAATAAATCTCAAATATTAAAAAAGGAATTCCAACGAAATTAAGACAGAAGCGAAAAAAAATGTAACCATTTCAGAAGCAAAATAATCACTGAATAAAGCACTACTGGAACGGAGGAAGAGGAATAACCCGAGACGGAACGCCATGTTAAGGGATCCAATTCGATAAACCAAACAAAAGCCCGTAAAAAGGAGAGGATTCGACCCCCTTTATGAAGAGGTCTGGATGCACTCGACTCAGATATTGCTCTCCTTGTGGTGATCCTACGCTTTGACTGATGACCAGAATTAAAAAAATTACTTCAGGTTTAAGAAAAATGCCTTTCTGAATTCATTTGCAAGATCTTTTTATTATATATATATATATATATATATATATATATATATATATATATATATATATATATATATATATATATATATATATATATATATATATAATATTTTAGAATGGAGATGAAAGAATCAGCTGGTGAAGTTTTAATTGTCAAAAATTCCATTTAGTATTCTGGGGAAGATTTTATACTGTTGGCTAGTGGGTTGTGTGGTGGGGTGGTAGGTGGTGGGTGGTAGGTGGTGGGGTTGTATGTGGTGGGGTGGTAGGTCAGGTAAACTGTTAGTTGGATAGTAGCTGGTTGATTGTTTCATTGGTGTGGTCGTTCAGTAGATGGTTAGGTGGATTAATATGTTGGTTGGTTACCTCTTAGGATGACTGGTAAGTCAGTATGATTGTTTGTTGGTTAGTTATGTGGATGGTTGGCTGGTTAGCTGGTTGGATGATCGATCAATTATATCAATGGTTTGTCAGATGTATAGATGGTTGACAGATCACCGATCAATATATGGATGACTATTTTAGGCTAATGGCTGTTTGGATGATTTTTAAAGATATTGTTAAAAATGGCGAATCAGACTAGTCACTGCACACTCACTGCTAACTGTCCCCATTCCTCCCCCTCATTCCCCATCCCCCCCCCTCACTCACACACACACACATAAGACTCACCGAATATATCATATATATGATATATTTGCAAGGGGAGAGAGGCATACTTCATAGACTCCAGTTATTGCTTGGTATATTGAATATGACGGAAGCGAAACAGAGAAAAGAGAATAAGGGAGAGGGAGAGGAAGAAGTGGAGTGGCAGAATTAACAGTAATAAAGTGGAGGGAGAAGTGAAAGGAAAACGGAAAGGGTAGGAGACAGAAGGTAGGTAAATCGAAGGGAAAGGGGACGGAGGAGGGGAAAAGGATGGGTGAGTTATGCCTTGGTCACAGCCTAGTGGAGTAGGGCTGTTGTTGTTGTTGTTGCTGAAGGCGGGGTCCAAGCGCCACAGCTCGACCCTGCTGTGACTATTTAAAAAAAAAAATATATATATATATATATATATATATATATATATATATATATATATATATGTCGTACCTAATAGCCAGAACGCACTTCTCAGCCTACTATTCAAGGCCCGATTTGCCTAATAAGCCAAGTTTTCATGAATTAATGTTTTTTCGTCTACCTAACCTACCTAACCTAACCTAACCTAGCTTTTTTTGGCTACCTAACCTAACCTTACATATAAATATAGGTTAGGTTAGGTTAGGTAGGGTTGGTTAGGTTCGGTCATATATCTACGTTAATTTTAACTCCAATAAAAAAAAATTGACCTCATACATAGAGAAAAGGGTTGCTTTATCATTTCATAAGAAAAAAATTATAGTAAATATATTAATTCAGGAAAACTTGGCTTATTAGGCAAATCGGGCCTTGAATAGTAGGCTGAGAAGTGAGTTCTGGCTACTAGGTACGACATATATATATATATATATATATATATATATATATATATATATATGTCGTACCTAATAGCCAGAACGCACTTCTCAGCCTACTATGCGAGGCCCGATTTGCCTAATAAGCCAAGTTTTCATGAATTAATGTTTTTTCGACTACCTAACCTACCTAACCTAACCTAACCTAACTTTTTCTGCTACCTAACCTAACCTAAGCTATAAAGATAGGTTAGGTTAGGTTAGGTAGGGTTGGTTAGGTTCGGTCATATATCTACGTTAATTTTAACTCCAATAAAAAAAAATTGACCTCATACATAGAGAAAAGGGTTGCTTTATCATTTCATAAGAAAAAATTATAGTAAATATATTAATTCAGGAAAACTTGGCTTATTAGGCAAATCGGGCCTTGAATAGTAGGCTGAGAAGTGAGTTCTGGCTACTAGGTACGACATATATATATATATATATATATATATATATATATATATATATATATATATATATATATATATATATATATATATATATATACCTAAACATTTGTATATTGAAATAGCCTCAGTCACTTCGTTAAACTCCTTCCACTTTATTAGAACAACTGAGTAAATTCTTACTGACGTCCCCGTGACTAAGTTGTCTCTTCCCTCACACTGGTCCTTCCCATGTCAGTCAATTCAGTACCTTGAACGTCACAATCATATCTCCTCCGATTCTTTGCCCCTTCAGTGACGTGAGGTTCAGTTCATTTAAACATGCCACATTGTTGATGCCCCTCATCTGTGTTATAACCAATCACAATTATCCAGTCTGACAACAAAGCTGTAAACCACCTTCAGCATCGCTATGTACTTCACTAGGTAAAGGGTTCCACGCGGGTGCTTGGTGCTGTTGGCCTGATGGAACATCTGCGGTGTACAACGTTCTGAAACCTTCCTTATTAGGGCTCTTGCAGGCATCATCCTTGCATATGCTGCTGATGTTGCTTAGTTGAAATGTGCCTCAGGAAATAGATTCCAAAATTTCAAGAGCCTTTTGAAGGCTGGGAGCTACAGGTGTTGCCCAAAATATGATATATTCCATCCAGTCTCCTTTCTTGGGGCATCCAGCGCCTTTGCCTTGCACTTGGTAGGGCTCAAAATTAGTATGTCAATGTTTAAACTATTTCCGCTGGCTATCCAGGTCTTGTATCAGTCGTGTTCTGCTAGTATGTTGGTCATCACCTTGTTCTCACCTGCTAGCATCATCATGGAGGCCATTACCCCCCTTCTGGTATGTCGTTCAGGTATATCGGCAACAATACACGTCCTATCAATGACTCTTGAGGAACTCTTGTCATGTGTCTATGCCTGTGTGTGTGTGTGTGTGTGTGTGTGTGTGTGTGTGTGTGTGTGTGTGTGTGTGTGTGTGTGTGTGTGAGTGTGTGAGTGTGTGAGTGTGTGTGTGTGTGTGTGTGTGCCTGTGTGTGTGTGTACTCACCTATATGTACTCACCTATATGTGCTTGCAGGATCGAGCATTGACTCTTGGATCCCGCCTTTCGAGCATCGGTTGTTTACAGCAATGACTCCTGTCCCATTTCCCTATCATACCTGGTTTTAAAATTATGAATAGTATTTGCTTCCACAACCTGTTCCTGAAGTGCATTCCATTTCCCCACTACTCTCACGCTAAAAGAAAACTTCCTTACATCTCTGTGACTCATCTGAGTTTCAAGCTTCCATCCATGTCCTCTCGTTCTGTTACTATTCCGTGTGAACATTTCGTCTATGTCCACTCTGTCAATTCCTCTGAGTATCTTATACGTTCCTATCATGTCCCCCCTCTCCCTTCTTCTTTCTAGTGTCGTAAGGCACAGTTCCCTCAGGCGCTCTTCATACCCCATCCCTCGTAGCTCTGGGACGAGTCTCGTTGCAAACCTCTGAACCTTTTCCAGTTTCATTATATGCTTCTTCAGATGGGGACTCCATGATGAGGCGGCATACTCTAAGACTGGCCTTACGTAGGCAGTGTAAAGCGCCCTAAATGCCTCCTTACTTAGGTTTCTGAATGATGTTCTAACTTTTGCCAGTGTAGAGTACGCTGCTGTCGTTATCCTATTAATATGTGCCTCAGGAGATAGATTAGGTGTTACGTCCACCCCCAGGTCTCTTTCACGCGTCGTTACAGGTAGGCTGTTCCCCTTCATTGTGTACTGTCCCTTTGGTCTCCTATCTCCTAGTCCCATTTCCATAACTTTACATTTGCTCGTGTTGAATTCTAGTAGCCATTTCTCTGACCATCTCTGCAATCTGTTCAGGTCCTCTTGGAGGATCCTGCAATCCTCATCTGTCACAACTCTTCTCATCAACTTTGCATCATCCGCAAACATCGACATGTAGGACTCTACGCCTGTAAACATGTCGTTAACATATACAAGAAATAGAATTGGTCCCAGCACCGATCCTTGTGGTACTCCACTTGTTACTGTTCGCCAGTCCGACTTCTCGCCCCTTACCGTAACTCTTTGGCTCCTTCCTGTTAGGTAGTTCCTTATCCATTCTAGGACCTTTCCCCCCACCCCCGCCTGCCTCTCGAGCTTGAACAGCAGTCTCATGTGCGGTACTGTATCAAAGGCTTTTTGGCAGTCCAGAAATATGCAGTCTGCCCAACCATCTCTGTCCTGTCTTATCCTCGTTATTTTATCATAGAATTCCAGAAGGTTTGTTAGGCACGATTTCCCTGTCCAGAACCCATGTTGATGTTTGTTCACAAACCTAATGTTCTCCAGGTGTGCAACCAGTCGTAGCCTAATTATTCTTTCCAGTATTTTACAGGGGATGCTTGTCAGTGATACAGGTCTGTAGTTAAGTGCCTCCTCCCTATCTCCTTTCTTGAAGATCGGCACGACATTTGCCTTCTTCCAGCAACTGGGCAATTCTCCTGACATAAGTGACTCATTAAAGATCATTGCCAGAGGCACGCTGAGGGCCTGTGCTGCTTCTTTTAGTATCCACGGTGATACTTTGTCTGGTCCAACTGCTTTAGTTGCATCTAGAGTTGTCAACTGTTTCATTACCTCCTCTGCTGTCACCTCTATATCTGATAGTCTTTCATCTAGGGTAACCCCTTCCAACAATGGGAGCTGCTCAGGCTCGGTAGTGAACACTCCATGGAAACTGGCATTCAGTGCCTCGCAGATTTCCTTGTCACTTTCAGTATATGCCCCCTCTGTCTTCCTTAGTCTTGTCACTTGGTCGTTCACCGACATTTTTCTTCTTATATGACTGTGTAGTAACTTAGGTTGTTTTTTCGCTTTGATTGCAATATCGTTCTCATAGTCCCTTTCCGATGTTCGTCTTATGTTAATGTAATCGTTCCTAGCTCTGTTGTATCTGCTTCTGTTGTCCTCTGTTCTTTGTCTTCTGTACTTCCTCCACTCCCGCCTGCTGGCCATTTTTGCTTCCTGACACTGTCTATTAAACCATGGGTTATTATATTCCTTCTTATTTTTTCCCTTTACCGTTGGTATAAATCTCTCTTCGGCCTCCTGGCATTTCTGTATGACTAGGTCCATCATATCTTGGACTGTTTTTCCTCTAATTTCTTCCTCCCACTGCACTTCACCCAGATAGTCCCTTATCCTCATATAGTCCCCTTTCCTGTAGTCAGCTCTCCTTTCCCAGATCTCTTGTCCCATGGTCATAATTTTGAATTCCATCATGTAGTCAAAGACTAGGACACAATGGTCACTGGCCCCTAGAGGTATTTCATGCTCTAAATTCTCGATATCTTCTACGTTCTGGGTGAAAATCAGGTCTAATAGGCTCGGTGCATCTCCTCCTCTTTCCCTTGTGTCTTCCTTCACATGTTGTGTCAGGAAATTCCTGTCTATAACATCTACTAATTTTGCTCCCCACGTTTCATCCCCTCCATGGGGATTCCTTGATTCCCAATTTATCTCTCCATGATTTAGGTCCCCCATGATCAGCAGCTTCGCTCTCATTCTGTGGGCTAGTGTTGCTGCCTTCTGCAGTTCATCTATACATGCTTTGTTGTTGTCATCATACTCCTGCCTGGGTCTTCTACTGTTTGGTGGGGGATTGTAGATTACCAGGATCACAATCTTCCTCCCATCTACTGTCAGAGTTCCATGTATGAAGCTTGTGCACTCATTGGTAACTCGATTTCCCAGGTCTTCAAACTTCCATTTCCGCTTTATTAGGAGTGCTACTCCCCCTCCCTGTCTCTGTGTCCTCTCTTTTCGTATCACCTGGTACCCTTCAGGAAAGATAGCATCTGAGATCATGTCATTAATTTTAGTTTCCACAATTGCAACTATGTCAGGATCTGCTTCACTCACTCTTTCTTTTATCTCTTCTGCTTTATTAGATACCCCATCAGCATTGGTGTACCAAACCTTGAGATTCTTCATGGAAACTCTTGTACCAGAGTTCTCCCTTTCTCTGGGGGTCTGGGGGGATCTGGGGGATGTCTGGGGGGTGACTGGGGGCAGAGGGGATCTGGGGGATCTGGGGGGTGTCTGGGGGATGACTGGGGGCGGGGAGGGTCCGGGGGATGTCCGGGGGGATCCAGGGGGTGTCTGGGGGGGTCCGGGGGGTGTATGGGGGGTGAAAGAGTTCAGGAGGGGTGCTTGGGGGGCTACTGGGGGCTGGGCTTCTAGGAAGGTAGGTAGGAGGGTCTGGGGTAGGGCCTGGGTAGGTAGGTCTGGAGTAGGAAGGGCATACTGGGTCTGAAGATTAGGGAGGGCATAGAGGGGTTGGGAGATGGCGTAAGGTTGGGAGACAGATAGAGGTTGAGAGGTTGGGAGGGGGATGGATAGAGGGGGTGGGGGGGACCTCCCACCTCCCTCGCAAGGGTGGGGGGTCACATGGAAGGAGAGGGGATGAGGAGGGGTGAGGGCAGGGTAGGCTTTGGGTGTTGAGGGGATGAGGTCTGGGTGGGTTCTTGGGGTTGAGGGGATGAGGTCTGGATGGGATTTGGGGGTTGAGGAGATGAGAGCTGGGTGGGTTTTGGGGGTTGAGGGGACGAGGGCTGGACGGGTTTTGGGGGTTGAGGTGATGAGGGGGTCCTTGGAATGTGGGATGAATTTGACTCCAGTGGGGTCAGAGGGGTCAAGGGATGTGCTGGGGAGATAAGCAGGGGCGGCTGATTTGGGAAAGGGGTGACCTGAGAAGCACGTGTGAGCTGGTTAGCATGGGGTGGATTAGCACTGGGGTGTGTAGCTGCGCTCAAATGGGAAGAGTCGTATTGTTGTTTGCTTGCTCTGTGGGCAATCTGTTCCTCCTTCGTCATGAATTTGTCAATAAATACGTTGTAGTAATTTTCGCTACCTCTGAGTAGGTGTTTGTGATGCAGTATGTAATCCACTGCCTCTTCGTTAGTGAACTGTACCAGGACAGGTCGTTTCCTGTTACAGTTGTATGGTCCAATGCGTCGGTGGACTTGCACCTCATTCCCTGCCATCTGGGCTCTCATGTCTCTCAAGATCCCCTGTAGTTCCAAATCCTGTGTGTGT
>NC_091189.1:12819153-12824153 GCF_040958095.1 Procambarus clarkii
GATGTGTTGTGCTTTATGTTATCGTCTGGGAAGGTTGATTTATCACTGTGTGTGTGTGTGTGTGTGTGTGTGTGTGTGTGTGTGTGTGTGTGTGTGTGTGTGTGTGTGTGTGTGTGCGTGTGTGTGTGTGTGTGTGTGTGCGTGTGTGTGTGTGTGTGTGTGTGTGTGTGTGTGTGTGTGTGTGTGTGTGTGTGTGCGCGCGCGTGTGTGTGTGTGTGTGTGTGTGTGTGTGTGTGTGTGTGTGTGTGTGTGTGTGTGTGTGTGTGTGTGTGTGTATGTGTGTGTATGTGTGTGTGTGTGTGTGTGTGTGTGTGTGTGTGTGTGTGTGTGTGTGTGTGTGTGTGTGCGTGTGTGTGTGTGTGTGTGTGTGTGTGTGTGTGTGTGTGTGTGCGTGTGTGTGTGTGTGTGTGTGTGTGTGTGTGTGTGTGTGTGTGTGTGTGTGTGTGCGTGTGTGTGTGTGTGTGTGCGTGTGTGTGTGTGTGTGTGTGTGTGTGTGTGTGTGTGTGTGTGTGTGTGTGCGTGCGTGCGTGTGTGTGTGTGTGTGTGTGTGTGTGTGTGTGTGTGTGTGTGTGTGTACTCACCTAATTGTACTCACCTAATTGTGCTTGCGGGGGTTGAGCTCTGGCTCTTTGGTCCCGCCTCTCAACCGTCAATCAACTGGTGTACAGATTCCTGAGCCTATTGGGCTCTATCATATCTACATTTGAAACTGTGTATGGAGTCAGCCTCCACCACATCACTTCCTAATGCATTCCATTTACTAACTACTCTGACACTGAAAAAGTTCTTTCTAACGTCTCTGTGGCTCATTTGGGTACTCAGCTTCCACCTGTGTCCCCTTGTTCGCGTCCCACCAGTGTTGAATAGTTCATCCTTGTTTACCCGGTCGATTCCCCTGAGGATTTTGTAGGTTGTGATCATGTCCCCCCTTACTCTTCTGTCTTCCAGTGTCGTGAGGTGCATTTCCCGCAGCCTTTCCTCATAACTCATGCCTCTTAGTTCTGGGACTAGTCTAGTAGCATACCTTTGGACTTTTTCCAGCTTCGTCTTGTGCTTGACAAGGTACGGGCTCCATGCTGGGGCCGCATACTCCAGGATTGGTCTTACATATGTGGTGTACAAGATTCTGAATGATTCCTTACACAGGTTCCTGAACGCCGTTCTGATGTTAGCCAGCCTCGCATATGCCGCAGACGTTATTCTCTTTATGTGGGCTTCAGGAGACAGGTTTGGTGTGATATCAACTCCTAGATCTTTCTCTCTGTCTGTTTCATTAAGTACTTCATCTCCTATTCTGTATCCTGTGCCTGGCCTCCTGTTTCCACTTCCTAGTTTCATTACTTTGCATTTACTCGGGTTGAACTTCAACAGCCATTTGTTGGACCATTCACTCAGTCTATCCAGGTCATCTTGTAGCCTCCTACTATCATCCTCTGTTTCAATCCTCCTCATAATTTTTGCATCGTCGGCAAACATTGAGAGGAACGAATCTATACCCTCTGGGAGATCATTTACATATACCAGAAACAGTATAGGTCCAAGGACTGACCCCTGCGGGACTCCACTTGTGACGTCTCGCCAATCTGAGACCTCACCCCTCACACAGACTCGTTGTCTCCTGTTGCTTAGGTATTCCTCTATCCACCGGAGTACCTTCCCTCTCACTCCAGCCTGCATCTCCAACTTTCGCACTAGCCTCTTGTGTGGCACTGTATCAAAGGCTTTCTGACAATCCAAAAATATGCAGTCTGCCCACCCTTCTCTTTCTTGCCTTATTTTTGTTGCCTGGTCGTAGAATTCAAGTAACCCTGTGAGGCAGGACCTGCCATCCCTGAACCCATGTTGATGCTGTGTTACAAAGTTCCTTCGCTCCAGATGCTCCACTAGTTTTTTTCGCACAATCTTCTCCATCAGCTTGCATGGTATGCAGGTTAGGGACACTGGCCTGTAGTTCAGTGCCTCCTGTCTATCCCCTTTCTTGTATATCGGGACTACGTTAGCTGCTTTCCAAATATCTGGCAGTTCCCCTGTTGCCAGTGATTTGTTATACACTATGGAGAGTGGTAGGCTCAGTTCTCTTGCTCCTTCCTTTAGAACCCAAGGGGAGATTCCATCTGGGCCTATAGCCTTTGTCACGTCCAACTCTAGTAAACACTTCCTTACTTCCCCACTGGTAATCTCAAACTCTTCCAGTGGTTCCTGGTTAGCTATTCCCTCACTTACCTCTGGAATTTCTCCTTGTTCTAAGGTGAAGACCTCCTGGAATTTCTTATTCAATTCCTCACACACTTCCTTGTCATTTGTAGTGAATCCTTCCGCCCCTATCCTTAATCTCATAACCTGTTCCTTTACTGTTGTTTTTCTCCTAATGTGGCTATGCAACAATTTAGGCTGAGTCTTTGCCTTGCTTGCGATGTCATTTTCGTATTGTCTTTCTGCCTCTCTTCTCATCCTGACATATTCATTCCTGGCATTCTGGTATCTTTCTCTGCTCTCCAGTGTCCTGTTATTCCTATAGTTTCTCCATGCCCTTTTACTTTGCTGCTTAGCTAGCCTACATCTTTGATTAAACCATGGGTTTCTCATCTTCATTTCTCTGTTTTCCTTTTGGACTGGGACAAACTTGTTCGCTGCGTCCTTGCACTTCTGCGTGATGTAATCCATCATATCTTGGGCCGTCTTTCCCCTGAGCTCTGTTTCCCATGCTATATCTGTTAGGAATTTTCTTATCCCCTCATAGTTTCCCTTTCGGTATGCTAACCTTTTGGTTTCGGTATCCCTCCTCGAGTTCAATAACCCTTCTTCAATCAAGTACTCAAACACCAGTACACTGTGGTCGCTCATTCCTACTGGGTCCTCAAAACCGATTTCTCTTATGTCGGAGTCGTTCAGAGTGAAGACTAGGTCGAGTCTCGCTGGTTCGTCATTGCCTCTCATCCTTGTGGGTTCTCCGACATGCTGGGTTAAAAAGTTGCTTGTCACCACCTCCAATAGTTTGGCTCTCCACGTATCCTCGCCTCCATGCGGTTCCTTGTTCTCCCAGTCAATCTTTCCGTGATTGAAGTCGCCCATGATGAGCAGGTGGGATCTATTTCTACAGGCAGCAGAGGCTGCCCTCTCAATTATAGTGTTAACTGCCTTGTTGTTGTTTTCATACTCTTGACTGGGTCTCCTGTCATTTGGTGGAGGGTTGTATATTACTGCTACTACTATTCTTGGTCCTCCCATTGTTATGGTGCCTGCTATGTAGTCTCTGAACTCCTCACAGCCCGGGATGGCCATCTCCTTAAAACTCCATTCCCTTCTCATGAGTAGGGCCACTCCGCCTCCTCCTCTACCTTCCCTCTCTTTCCTTATTACTGTATACTCCTGGGGAAACACGGCATTCGTTATGATTCCAGAGAGTTTTGTTTCAGTGAGTCCGATTACATCTGGGTTAACTTCTTGTGCTCTTTCCCTTAGTTCACTTGTCTTGCTTGTGATCCCATCTATGTTCGAGTACATCACCCTGAAACTGACTCTCTTCTGCTTCTTTTCTGGGGGGGACCTTTGGGATCTGGGGTGAGTGGGAGCTGGGGGGACCTGGCACGGGGGGATTGGTGGAGGAGGGAGGGCTTGGGGTGGTGGGGGAGAGGGGGAGGGTACAGGGGGTGGATAAGAGGGGGAGGGTACAGGGGGTGGGTAAGAGAGGGAGGGTTGGGGAAGCATGGGGGGAGGAGAGGCTGTGGGGGATAGGGGAGATGGGGGGGCTTGGGGGGAGAGAAAAGGGTGGAGGGCTTGGGGGGCGTGGGGGAAAAGGGAGGGCTGAGGTGGGTGAGGAAGAGGGGAGGGTTTAGGGGAGTGGGGGAGAAGGGAAGACTTAGGTGGGGTGGGGGAGAGTGGGGGGCTTAGGGGGGAGGGGGGGAAGGGAGGGCATGGGGGTGGGGGAGACGGGAAGGCATGTGGGAGAAGGGAGGGCATGGGGGATGGGGGGGAAGGGAGGTCCTGGGGTGAGGGGTGAGGGGGAGAAGGGGGGTGAGTGGGGGGAGGGGGGTGGGTGGGGGGAGGGTGCCCTAGGTGGGTACTTAGTGGGGGGCTGACAGGGGATGGGGCAGGTTGGGTGTCTGTTGGGTAGAATTTGGGGGTGGTGCCCCAATCCCTGTGGCTGTTGCACTGTTTGAGGAGGGTTCTCCACTTCGCTCTGGGATTGTAGGGTTCCGGGTTGTGGTACTCTGATTTCCTTCTCTCTCCCTGCGCTCCTTCCTCGCGTCTGCTGTCCGTATTCTCTCTTCCCTTGTCATATCCCTCTGCAGGAATATTTTCTTGAACTTCTCTACACCTTTTAGACAACACTTCCTTGCTAGCAGTTCCTCTTTCGCGATTTCGCTCATGAAAACCACCTTTATCATTCGGTCTCTGTCCTTGTTGTACTTTCCAAGCCTGAAAACCTTTTCAACATTTCGCTCAGCTCCCTCCATCCTTACCTCTTTAAGGATCTCTTTAATCATGTTTTTGTCCTTGTCTCTCCGCTCCTTTGGTCTGGTCCCTGTTTGTTCTTCAATGCCTGCTACTACTACTGCTCTATTTCTCTCTATCAGCCGGCTAGTACATCTAGCTGCTTCCTGAGAGGAAGCCACTTCCATGGCAACTTCCTTAACCGCAGACCTAGCTTCAGGGCTCTTTTTAAGCATTTCAGCAAATGAGATCTGGGTTGTGGTGGTCCCCTCCACAGTAGCATTCCCATCTCCCTGGGGTACGGTTTGTGCCTGGTATTGTGGAAGAGTCTCCTTTAGGTATCTTATCTCCTCCTTTGCTGCCCTTAAATCATCTTGCAGGTTGGCTACTGTCTCCCTCATTACCCTCAGTCCTTCACTGAATTCATTCTGCATTTGCTGGAGTACTTCCTTCATCCAGGCTTCCTGTTCCATCCCATCCTCTGTGTTTGTGTGTGTGCGTGTGTGTGTGTGTGTGTGTGTGTGTGTGTGTGTGTGTGTGTGTGTGTGTGCGTGTGTGTGTGTGTG
>NC_091189.1:12828798-12849101 GCF_040958095.1 Procambarus clarkii
ACACACACACACACACACACACAGGCGTTCAGGCGTTCAGGAACCTGTGTAAGGAATCATTCAGAATCTTGTACACCACATATGTAAGACCAATCCTGGAGTATGCGGCCCCAGCATGGAGCCCGTACCTTGTCAAGCACAAGACGAAGCTGGAAAAAGTCCAAAGGTATGCTACTAGACTAGTCCCAGAACTAAGAGGCATGAGTTATGAGGAAAGGCTGCGGGAAATGCACCTTACGACACTGGAAGACAGAAGAGTAAGGGGGGACATGATCACAACCTACAAAATCCTCAGGGGAATCGACCGGGTAAACAAGGATGAACTATTCAATACTGGTGGGACGCGAACAAGGGGACACAGGTGGAAGCTGAGTACCCAAATGAGCCACAGAGACGTTAGAAAGAACTTTTTCAGTGTCAGAGTAGTTAGTAAATGGAATGCATTAGGAAGTGATGTGGTGGAGGCTGACTCCATACACAGTTTCAAATGTAGATATGATAGAGCCCAATAGGCTCAGGAATCTGTACACCAGTTGATTGACGGTTGAGAGGCGGGACCAAAGAGCCAGAGCTCAACCCCCGCAAGCACAATTAGGTGAGTACAATTAGGTGAGTACACACACACACACACACACACACACACACACACACACACACACACACACACACACACACACACACACACACACACACACACACCATTCTTTCCTGGAACGTTCATATTAGTTTCTGGACATGGACATAGTCTCCAAGGCAAGGATATAGTCTCCAAGGCAAGGACCTGGTCTCCAAGGCAAGGACCTAGTCTCCAAGGCAAGGAACTAGTCTCCAAGGCAAGGACCTAGTCTCCAAGGCAAGGATATAGTCTCCAAGGCAAGGACCTGGTCTCCAAGGCAAGGACCTAGTCTCCAAGGCAAGAACCTAATCTCCAAAGCAAGGAACTAGTCTCCAAGGCAAGGACCTAGTCTCCAAGGCAAGGAACTAGTCTCCAAGGCAAGGACCTAGTCTCCAAGGCAAGGAACTAGTCTCCAAGGCAAGGAACTAGTCTCCAAGGCAAGGAACTAGTCTCCAAGGCAAGGAACTAGTCTCCAAGGCAAGGAACTAGTCTCCAAGGCAAGGAACTAATCTCCAAGACAAGGACCTGGTTGACCAAACCACACACTAAAAGGTGAAGGGACGACGACGTTTCGGTCCGTCCTGGAACATTCACAATCGACTTGAGAATGGTCCAGGACGGACCGAAACGTCGTCGTCCCTTCACCTTCTAGTGTGTGGTCTGGTCAACATACTTTAGCCACGTTATTGTGACTCATCGCCTGCATAAGGACCTGGTCTCCAAGGCAAGGACCTGGCCTCCAAGGCAAGGACCTGTTCTCCAAGGCAAGGACGTAGTCTCCAAGGCAAGGACCTAGTCTCCAAGGCAAGGATCTTGTCTTTTAAATGTATTATTGCTGTCTTAACTCAAGGTATTAATAAGGGCCTAGTTGCTGAGGCTGGAGGTGACGACTGTGGTCATATCAGGTCTTGGCTCCGGAAATTAATTTCGGCGTTTGAAATGTATGGGAATTTATGTTTTTGTATCGTTTGTAATTTGTGGGGGAAATAACTTTTACACGCCGCTAGAATTCCGAAAATGACCTTCATTTGGCAGGTGAAAATGAGCGGTGAAAAGGAGCTGCATTTCCGTCCCTCACTCACAATTTCCTTACAATTCGTCCCCCTCATCTTCCCAACCTTTTCCCTTTCTCATACAGACCTTCCCCACCCCCTCCCTCCCCTCTTCTGTACCTCGTTTTCTACCCATTCCGTTCCTCTCTCCCCCTTCTATCCCACCCAGTCACCCGGGACAGTGGACCGTGAACCCCTAAACGGTTTCAGATTTCATGGGTATATATGACTTGTTGAGTTGTTCCGATCACCCTCCCCCCCCTCCCCTTCCTTCCACCCCCTCCCCCTCCCTTCCCACCCTCTCTCCCTGCCTGGGAGCCTGCCTCACTCTCCTCCACTCCCCTTCCACCCCTTCCACCACTGCTGCTCCACTCCCCTAGCCTCCACTCCTTCTCTTGAGTACATCGCTTCTTGCAGGTCGGTGTTCAATCCCCGACCGTCCAAGTGGTTGGGCGCCATTCCTTCCCCTCCTCCTCCTCGTCCCATCCCAAATCCTTATCCTGATCCTTTAAAAGTGCTATATAACCGTAATGGCTAGGCGCTTTTTCCTCATAACTCTCCTTCCTCTTGCCACTACTCTGATGACTTGAACAGTCAAACTGTTGGTGCATGTAGGTCGTAGGACTGTGTGTTACCTGCCAGCTGGACCACCAGCTGGCTATACACGTCGACCCACCAGCTGGCTATACACACACACACGTGTGTAATTACTTAAGTAATTACACACGTGTGTACTCACCTAGTTGTACTCACCTAGTTGTGCTTGCGGGGGTTGAGCTCTGGCTCTTTGGTCCCGCCTCTCAACTGTCAATCAACAGGTGTACAGGTTCCTGAGCCTATTGGGCTCTATCATATCTACACTTGAAACTGTGTATGGAGTCAGCCTCCACCACATCACTTCCTAATGCATTCCATAATGTGTGTGTGTGTGTGTGTGTGTGTGTGTGTGTGTGTGTGTGTGTGTGTGTGTGTGTGTGTGTGTGTGTGTGTGTGTGTGTGTGTGTCTGATGATGCTAAAATTATGAGGAGGATTGAAACGGAGGAGGATAGTAGGAGGCTACAAGATGACCTAGACAGACTGAATGAATGGTCCAACAAATGGCTACTAAACTTCAACCCGATTAAATGCAAAGAAATGAAACTTTGAGTACACCCAAATGCAAAGTAATGAAGGCTGTACACCAGTTGATTGACGATTAACAAGCGGGACCAAAGAGCCAAAGCTCAACCCCCGCCAGCACAACTAGGTGAGTACACACACACTCTCTAAGAGGGGAGGGGGGGGGGGTGGCTGCCAAAAGCAATGTTCTGTAACCCAAAAATCCCATGTAATAAAAGGGGTAATCCCAATAGCATAATGTTAAAAACAAAAAAAAAAATCATAGCTTGTTGTGTAAAAACAAAACAAAAAAAGCGGGGTCGGGGGGGGGGAGGACCGTTTTAAAGAAGCAATGAACTATTTGTAAACAAAAAAAATAGTGGGGGGGGGGTAGAAGGGTGGAAGCGCAACCACCCCCTCACAGCACACACACGGACAGGCAGCACCCTCCACCAGTGCTGGCGGCGGACACAGTACTTCCACCTATATCCCCCAACTCCACAAGTATCATTTCTGGACCCAGTGCTGCGCTGTTATCGCCCTAATGGTTAATTAAGCGCGGATGAAGGCCCCAAATGATGTTTCTTTTGTAAAGTTTGCCTGCACGCATTGAATTTATCACGGGATATTGACGTCAGGATGAATTACTTAATCGGTACAACGAAACCTACGCTAACTCTCTCTTAGTGGAGAGACGTCTGGTGGGGGTGGGGGTGGGGGGGGGGACCATGTTGGCTGGCGGGGGGGGGGGGTTGTAGTTTTTGGGTAGTGTGTGTGTTGGGGGGGAGGGCAGTGTTGTGGTGTTGTGTGTGTGTGTGTGTGTATTCACCTAGTTGATTTCACCTAGTTGTGCTTGCGAGGGTTGAGCTCTGCTCTTTCGGCCCGCGTCTCAACTGTCAATCAACTGTTCCTACTACTACTTTTTTTCCACACACACACACACACTCCAGGAAGGAGCTCGTGACAGCTGACTAACTCCCAGGTACCTATTTACTGCTAGGTAACAGGGGCATAGGGGTGAAAGAAACTCTGCCCATCGTTTCTCGCCGGCGCCCGGGATCGAACCCGGGACCACAGGATCACGAGTCCAGCGTGCTATCCACACAGCCACCGGCTCCCCTTAGAGTGTACTTACCTAGTTGTGCTTGCGGGGGTTGAGCTCTGGCTCTTTGGTCCCGCCTCTCAACGGTCAATCAACTAATGTACAGGTTCCTGAGCCTATTGGGCTCTATCATATCTACACTTAAAGCTGTGTATGGAGTCAGCCTCCACCACAGCACTTCCTAATGCATTCCATTGGTGTGTGTGTGTGTGTGTGTGTGTGTGTGTGTGTGTGTGTGTGTGTGTGTGTGTGTGTGTGTGTGTGTGTGTGTGTGTGTGTGTGTGGAGGTGGTGTGTTGGCACCTCGTTTACACCCCTCCATCACCCACTTTCCTCTCCCCTCCCTTACCCCTCCACTTCCTTATTTCGTCTCCCTCACCCATCCCGGTCACTCCTCCATACTCCTTCCTGTGAGACTCTCCGCCGTCACCCCTCCGTCACCCCTCCAAGCCCCTCCGTCACCGCCCTTGCAGCATCTTGTATCTGAAGTGTCAAAAGAGCCCCCCCCCCCCGCGTGTTCACTTAACTAAATTAACTCGAGCTGGAGTGCCACGTGTTCCTACGTGTTAACTGCTAGGTACTAGGCTTCTAGGTACTTGGTCGCCGTGTGTTAATTAATAGATTGCTATCTTCTAGGACGTGGCCGGCGAGAATAACAAGAAGGGTATAGTAACCTAGTGTTAGTAACTAGCGGGCAATAACTAGAATGGGGTGGTAGCTGGGTGTTGTAAGTAACACTCCATGGGTCCCCAGTTCGAGTCCCACTGAGGAGACTGTCTTGTTTCTAAACCAGTTTCCGGAATATAGCCTTAATTGTGGTAGATGTAGAGCATCTTATGCTCCACCACTACCCAGCCCGCCGAGATGAGGGAGACGTAGCATCCGGTCTCACTGGGTGTGGAGGGACTCCAGACCCATGAATGGGTTGACTTCCAGGGTGTGTGGTATAGTGACTCAGACCCATCAATGAGTTGCCCTGTATATACTTCAGGCCCTTGTACTGTGAGTGCATATTTTACCATGGCCAGAAACCTAGTCCTTACCAATACCTTGGATGGTGAAGTGGTCTGGCATGATTCACCATTGAATCATGGGGATAGAGTGGTATTGAAGTGACCGGAGGAGGTCTCTAGCTGTTAGTGTAGTGGCGATTATGTGGTGGAGGGGAGTTGTAGCATTTTACTCTCTCTCTCTCTCTCTCATCCTCTTTTCCCTTCTCTGCTTCCCTAACACACTCCCGTTACCGTTACCTACTCTCCCTTCCCCTCTCTGTCTTAGAGTCTCTTCTTCGCTAAAACTCTCCCTTTCTCTTCTTCAACCCTTACCCTTTCGTCCTTCCTCCCTTCCCTTCTGTCTCCCCTCATTTTGCCCCTTTTTCTCCCCTCATTTTTCCCTCTCCCTCCCCTCATCTATCTCCCACTTGTTACCTCCTAATGACGGGAGGCGTCGCCACGTAGGAAGTCGAGGCCAAAAACGAGAGGAAATAGTGGCATGGGTGAGTGAGGGGAGATCCGCTTCCCCCTCCCCCCCCCCCGGCGTTGTGAGGGGAGGTGATGGGGTGGGAGGGGGGAGATGGAGGGGTAGGAGGAAGGGAGGGAGGGAGGGAGGGAGGCTACGCATATATGACGGGGCTAAGAGAGAGGGTGAGATGGAAGGAGGAAGATAGGTTGATAAAGAGGGAGGGATAGAGGTGGAATGAAGGAAAGGGGAGACTGGATGGAAAACAAAGAAGGAGTAATACATAGCCAGGTATTACATTTGCAAAGGGAGAGAGAGAGAGAGAGAGAGAGAGAGAGAGAGAGAGAGAGAGAGAGAGAGAGAGAGAGAGAGAGAGAGAGAGAGAGAGAGAGAGAGACATAGCGCAAACCGGTTACGTCAAAAGATGTAGACATTAAGAATGACTTTAAACAAAAACAAAACAAAAAAATTATAACTTGTATTAGTACTAATAACTTGAATAATAATAATAATAATAATAATAATAATAATAATAATAATAATAATAATAATAATAATAATAATAATAATAAAATCCACTAGGACTATAGGTGGACACAAACCTACGACCAGTGTATGTGGCTAGTGTATGCCATTACTAGTGGCATACACTAGCACTACAATTGGGCAGGTTCTTGCTCACCTATAGACCTACTGTATTTTCTCACTGATATATATCACGTTAATATGATTTCTGTGTGTTAATAATACTAATAATTGTAACAATAAAGTAAATAATAATTTGTAGCACTGAAATAATAATAGTAATAATAATAAAAATAATCATAAATATTATTATTGGTGTTAATATCGTTGTCAGCCTCGAATCTATTAACGCGGGCACCCGCGGTCATCAGGTGACCGCGGGTGCCCGCTTGTCAGCTGGCCTTAATCCATTTACAATCCCTCCACAAGCCTTCAATATCCTCTCTATCAAGCATCACCTTTCCGCACACATCCCCTCCGTAATCTGTCTCTATCAAGTCCGTATTTCGTCGATATCCGAACTCCGTCCGTTTACCGTCCCTACTTTCAACGCAATTTCGATACCCTCTTTGTAGTTCGTTCTTAGATCATTCGCAATGTGTCCGCATTTTGTCCGTCGGAATCGTTACGCATTCTCCCCGTCGCAATGCGTCTATATTTTGTGTCCGTCGCAAAGCCCCCGCATGCTGCCTGTCGCAATCCGTCCATATTCCGGAAATCGCAGTCCGTCCGCTTTCTGTGCGTCGTAATCCGTCGCAGTCCGATCACACTCTTCCCTGTTTCGATGACAGCTAGACAAATGTGTCTCCAGAAAGGAATTTTTTTCTCTTCCTACAGCCCATCCCCAACACGTCCCTAACCCTTCCACAACCCATCCCCATCCCTTAACCTGCCACAGCCTTCCCACAATCCACCCGTAATCCGCCCATAATCCTCTCTCTTGAATTCTCACGCATCTTCGTGTTGGGGACCCTTACCGGTGGGAGGGAGAGGGAGGGAGGGAGGGAGGGAGAGAGAAAGAGAGAGAGAGAGAGAGAGAGAGAGAGAGAGAGAGAGAGAGAGAGAGAGAGAGAGAGAGAGAGAGAGAGAGAGAGAGAGAGAGAGAGAAGGGAGGGGGAGAGCAGGGAGCTGGAGAAGGCCTTGTTATCTGTTAATGAGAGGGGAAAGCAGCGCCCCTCTCTCCCCTCTTACCCGAGGGGAGAGCCGCAGGTTAACAGGGGCCGCTGCCATTTTTGTGGAAAGGAGAAAAACCATCATTTTGATACTGTTGCCCAACTGAGAATTGGCAAGTGAGGGAGAGGGAGGGAGGGAGGGAGGGAGGGAGGGAGGGAGGGAGGGATGAGGATGGAGGTGAGCCCAGGGTAGGAGGGAGGGAAGGAAGCAGGGAGGGCGAAAGAGAGAAAAGAATATGGTAAAGTGAGGAAAGAAGGAAAGTTATTGAAGATTAAAATAGCAAAGCGTAAAGACAACAGCGGAGAATGAGGATGAACCAGAGATGAGACTACGTAGCACCATCAAGCAAGTAACAGCAGGGAACCACTGGAACAAAGCACAGATGAGGCTACGTAGCACCATCAAGCAAGTAACAGCAGGGAACCACTGGAACAAAGCACAGATGAGGCTACGTAGCACCATCAAGCAAGTAACAGCAGGGAACCACTGGAACAAAGCACAGATGAGGCTACGTAGCACCATCAAGCAGGAACACGAATATGACTACGCAGAACCACCAAACAAGTAACAACGACAGGAACCACTGGAACTAAGCACACAGGAGACTACGTAGCACCATCAAGCAAGTAACAGCAGGGAACAAGTTACGGAACAAGTTAAACACCCGGTACAATATCAATATCTCCAAACTGCCTCAGAAATGTGTTAAGTAGAAGAGAGAGAAAAAAAGGTAGAAAGTGGGAAGGAAGAAAAAGGGTGGATGGTGAGGGAGAGGGAGGGGGGGGGGGGAATTAAGATGTAAGAAAGGAAGGGTGCTGGAAGGGGAGAAGGTCATCGAAGCCGCTAACTACCATTTACGGTCTTAACAACCTCTTAAGAGATGGAGGAGGACGGTTAAGGTGCCAGGAGTGCTGAGTGGAGAGGCTGCACCTCTTTAAGAGGTAAGAAGTGGTACACTATAATACGATATGCTATAACCTCGAACATAGTAGGATGTTATAGGCGATGCCAGAACATAGTAGGATGTTGCAGAACGTAGAATAACAATTTAGAGCACGTAAGGACCCTGTAAGACACAGAGGTGTGTCTTACGTGACCGTGTAGGCACGGTCTGAGACACTGGCACGTCAGGGCTTGTAAGGGAAGGTCAGGAGGGAGGGACATGGTGAGGGAGGGAAGTAAGGAGGGAGGGAGAGAGAAGGAAGGGAGGGAGGAAGGAAGGGAGGGAGGATAGGAAGGAAGAGAGGAAGGAAGGAAGGAAGGGAGGGAGGATAGGAAGGGAGGGAGGAAGGAAGGGAGGGAGGGAGGAAAGCAGGAAGGAAGGGAGGGAGGGAGGATAGGAGGTAAGGAGAGGGAGGGAGAGAGGGAAGGAGATGAGAAACAGAGATGAGACAAATATGAAGACTGAACACAGGTACCAAGAAAAGCAAGACTGAGAGACAAGAGACGACGAGGGGAAAGTCACACTTGTGAAGGAAAAGGAGACATAGAGGTTGAAGAGAAAGGTAAAAGAGAGAGCGGGGGGGAAGGAAAGGGAGGGGGGGGGGGGAGACACGGGACGGCCACCAAGACGAGGGGGTAAACAAGGGGGAAGGAGGGACACGGAACGGGAGACATGGAACGGGTACAGAGAGGAGAAACACAGCACGGGAATCAAAAGGAAAGGAACTAAGGCGAGGGGAAACAAGCAGGAGACAGTGGAGACGGCAAGCAAGATGAGGGGAGAGAGAGGGAAACACAGGAGTTGGGAAGCAAGATGAGGGGAGAGAGAGGGAGACACAGTAGGTGGGAAGCAAGATGAGGGGAGAGAGAGGGAGACACAGGAGTTGGGAAGCAAGATGAGGGGAGAGAGAGGGAGACACAGGAGTTGGGAAGCAAGATGAGGGGAAGACATGGGAGTGGGGCGACGAGGGGAATCACAAGGTGCTGACGGGCACTTTTACACTCTTCTCCCCCTTTAGATTTTTCCTTAAGACATCCACAGCCGGGATGCCGCACCGGCGGCAGCGGCGGTGACAGTGGCGGCGGCAGCGGCGGTGACAGTGGCGGTGACAGTAGGAGTGACAGTGGGGGTGACAGTGGGGGTGACAGCGGCAGTAGGGGTGACAGAGGTAGTCAGTAGCAGTGAATTGCAACCGTTGCGGCGGTCTTGACAGCAACAGCCGGTGCTTGCCTAAGCGTTCCTACGGAGGAGTGAGGTCCATAGCTCTCTATGACCCCACCATAGCTCTCTATGCCCCCGCCATAGCTCTATATGCCCCCACCATAGCTCTCTATGCCCCCGCCATAGCTCTCTATGCCCCCGCCATAGAGAGCTATGCCCCCGCCATAGCTCTATATGCCCCCCACCATAGCTCTCTATGCCCCCGCCATAGAGCTATGCCCCCGCCATAGCTCTATATGCCCCCCACCATAGCTCTCTATGCCCCCTGCCATAGAGAGCTATGTCCCCGCCATAGCTCTATATGCCCCCCACCATAGCTCTCTATGCCCCCGCCATAGAGCTATGCCCCCGCCATAGCTCTATATGCCCCCCACCATAGCTCTCTATGCCCCCGCCATAGAGAGCTATGCCCCCGCCATAGCTCTATATGCCCCCACCATAGCTCTCTATGCCCCGTACCATTGTTGTACCTGCTGCATCACAACTTAACTATTTAGACACGTGCAAATTCTTTGTCGACTTATAATACTCTTATACTATTTCTACTTCACCAATCACCACTTCTCATATTGTAGCAGGAGCTAATGACTTGCCAGGCTAGTTAGGCATATCGAGGTCCCCCCCCCCCCCCCCCCGCTACATCCCCTAGGCCTGGCCTCCAGGATACAGCCTACAACAGTTGCCTAATTCTAATTCCGAGAACCCTCCCTGCCCCCCCCTAGAATCGAACCCGGGACCATTCGGTTGCGAGTCTATATTCTCGGCATTTCTCCTCTATAAACTGTTGTTATTGTTGCTGTCATTACGTGTAAGTATACATACTCGTATGTATGGCAGCATGTTCAGGTGTGGTTGGTGTAGGCCTATGTATCATAAGACTGTTTAAACAGGTTTGAGGCGAGGGAAGGAATGGGGGAAGACGAGGGGACATAGAGAGAGAGGAGAGAGGGGGGGGGGGAAGGTCTAAGGCTTAAAGTGAAGACCTGTGTAGAGTTGGCGAGGGGGGGGGGGGAGGGAGGGGAGGAGGTGCAGGAGAAGCTATGGTCGAAGGGCGGACCATGGTCGCCGCTGGGTCGCCAGGCCTAAGGGCGGACCTGGGGGGCGGGCGTGGGGGGGGGGGGGTGTTCCTTCATCAGCTGGCTTACTGCTCCTCTGCACACTGCAACTGTTCTTGTTGTTTATGCTGCAGCTGATGTTTATGCTGCAGCTGTTGTTTATGTTGCAGCTGTTGTTTATGTTGCAGCTGTTGTTTATGTTGCAGCTGTTGTTTATGTTGCAGCTGTTGTTTATGCTGCAGCTGTTGTTTATGTTGCAGCTGTTATTTATACTGCAGCTGTTGTTTATGTTGCAGCTGTTGTTTATGTTGCAGCTGTTGTTTATGTTGCAGCTGTTGTTTATGTTGCAGCTGTTGTTTATGTTGCAGCTGTTGTTTATGTTGCAGCTGTTGTTTATGTTGCAGCTGTTGTTTATGTTGCAGCTGTTGTTTATGTTGCAGCTGTTGTTTATGTTGCAGCTGTTGTTTATGCTGCAGCTGTTGTTTATGTTGCAGCTGTTGTTTATGTTGCAGCTGTTGTTTATGTTGCAGCTGTTGTTTATGTTGCAGCTGTTGTTTATGTTGCAGCTGTTGTTTATGTTGCAGCTGTTGTTTATGTTGCAGCTGTTGTTTATGCTGCAGCTGTTGTTTATGCTGCAGCTGTTGTTTATACTGCAGCTGTTGTTTATGCTGCAGCTGTTGTTTATACTGTAATGTTGTTTATGTTGCAGCTGTTGTTTATGTTGCAGCTGTTGTTTATGTTGCAGCTGTTGTTTATGTTGCAGCTGTTGTTTATGTTGCAGCTGTTGTTTATACTGCAGCTGTTGTTTATGTTGAAGCTGTTGTTTATGCTGCAGCTGTTGTTTATGTTGCAGCTGTTGTTTATACTGCAGCTGTTGTTTATGTTGCAGCTGTTGTTTATGTTGCAGCTGTTGTTTATGTTGCAGCTGTTGTTTATGTTGCAGCTGTTGTTTTTGCAGCTGTTGTTTATACTGCAGCTGTTGTTTATGTTGCAGCTGTTGTTTATGTTGCAGCTGTTGTTTATGCTGCAGCTGTTGTTTATGCTGCAGCTGTTGTTTATGCTGTAGCTGTTGTTTATGCTGCAGCTGTTGTTTATGCTGCAGCTGTTGTTTATGCTGCAGCTGTTGTTTATGCTGCAGCTGTTGTTTATGCTGTAGCTGTTGTTTATGCTGCAGCTGTTGTTTATGCTGCAGCTGTTGTTTATGCTGCAGCTGTTGTTTATGCTGTAGCTGTTGTTTATGTTGCAGCTGTTGTTTATGTTGCAGCTGTTGTTTATGTTGCAGCTGTTGTTTATGTTGCAGCTGTTGTTTATGTTGCAGCTGTTGTTTATGTTGCAGCTGTTGTTTATGTTGCAGCTGTTGTTTATGTTGCAGCTGTTGTTTATGCTGCAGCTGTTGTTTATGCTGCAGCTGTTGTTTATGCTGTAGCTGTTGTTTATGTTGCAGCTGTTGTTTATGTTGCAGCTGTTGTTTATGTTGCAGCTGTTGTTTATGTTGCAGCTGTTGTTTATGTTGCAGCTGTTGTTTATGTTGCAGCTGTTGTTTATACTGCAGCTGTTGTTTATACTGCAGCTGTTGTTTATGCTGCAGCTGTTGTTTATGTTGCAGCTGTTGTTTATACTGCAGCTGTTGTTTATGTTGCAGCTGTTGTTTATACTGCAGCTGTTGTTTATGCTGCAGCTATTGTTTATGTTGCAGCTGTTGTTTATGCTGCAGCTGTTGTTTATGCTGCAGCTGTTGTTTATGTTGCAGCTGTTGTTTATGCTGCAGCTGTTGTTTATGCTGCAGCTGTTGTTTATGCTGCAGCTGTTGTTTATGCTGCAGCTGTTGTTTATGCTGCAGCTGTTGTTTATGTTGCAGCTGTTGTTTATGTTGCAGCTGTTGTTTATACTGCAGCTGTTGTTTATGCTGCAGCTGTTGTTTATGTTGCAGCTGTTGTTTATGTTGCAGCTGTTGTTTATGTTGCAGCTGTTGTTTATGCTGCAGCTGTTGTTTATGTTGCAGCTGTTGTTTATGTTGCAGCTGTTGTTTATGCTGCAGCTGTTGTTTATGCTGTAATGTTGTTCATGCTACTAATGCTGATACTGCTAATGACTCAGCTTGTGCTCGTGATGGTGCAGATTCTGCTGCTACTTATGCTGTTGCATCTGCTTACGCTTCTGCTGATGCTGCTTTTCCTGCTGTAAAAGACTGCTGCTGCTATTACTAATATGTTTCTACTTCTACTTCTTTCTACTTTCTACTTTTGTTGTTTTACTGCTGCAGTTGTAATTGGTACTACTGTTCCTGCTATTACACCCAGCCACTTGGGCTGGACGGTAGAGAGACGGTCTCGCTTCATGCAGGTCGGCGTTCAATCCCCGACCGTCCAAGTGGTTGGGCACTATTCCTTCCCCCCCTTCCCATCCCAAATCCTTATCCTGACCCCTTCCAAGTGCTATATAGTCGAATTGACTTGGCGCTTTCCCCCTGATAGTTCCCTTCCCTTCCTGCTATTACAATCACTGCATGACACTGTTGATCCTGTTGTCACTGCTGCTGGCACTACTGACCACCCTGAAGCTGCTATACTGCTACAGTAACTCCAAATGCTGCTGGTACTGCTGCTACGTCCATATTTGCAACTGCTGGAACGTCAACTGCTTCTGTTGGTACTGCTACCACTGCTATGATCCATGGTTATCTTGAAGTTATCTTTGAGATGATTTCGGGGCTTTAGCGTCCCCGCGGCCCGGTCCTCGACCAGGCCTCCTTTTTTATTACATATCCCCAGGAAGCAGCCCGTAGCAGCGGTCTAATTCTCATTTACCTGTTTACTGCTAGGTGAACAGGGGGCATCAAGGGTGAAAGAAACTCTGCCGAACCCGGAACCTAAGGACTACGAATCCCGAGTGCTGTCCACTCAGCCGTCAGGTCCCCATGGTGGGCAGAACTCCTATACCCCACCAGAGGGTACACGAGGGTGCTGTGTGAAACCCCCTGTTTTGGTGTCAACTGGAAGCCTCAGGAATCCTAGAGGATTCAGTTCAAACCCAGGGTACATTACTGTTGTAGCATATCGTAGTTCAGTGGCTTAAGCCGTATGCTTGGGAGTATACCCGGTTTATGGGTTCGAATCCTCCTCACGGCTCCTACTGATTTTCTCAATGATACGTCACGTTAATGTGATTTTCCTGTGCATAATAATATTAATAATAATACATACTAAAAAAATAAGTAATATTAAATTAAAATTATATTAAAATAATAATATTAAAATGATAATAATAATAATAATAATAATAATAATAATAATAATAATAATAATAATAACACTGAGGATAAGAAGTATTAGGTGACATTCGTGAGCAGTAAATGGTGAGGGGAAAAGTTTAATATCTGAGGAGATCAGTAACCCGTCAGGATCTATGAGGACCTCACAAGAAACCTTCCCCTTCCTCCCCTCACTCTTCCTTTCCTCCTTGTCTTTACCCCTTTCCTTAGTATTTACCCTCTCCTTTACCTCACCTTGTTTTCCTCCCTCTTGATCTTTAAATATCCTCCTTTAGTCTTTGTTCTGCCTTCTTCTATTTTGACTTTTCCCCCCTTTTCTGTTACTCCTGTCTCTTCGCTCCCCTTTGTCTAAACTCTTCTTCTAGTTCGCTTCCCATTACCCATTTCCCTTCCCTTCTCCGCCGCACACTTATTTCCCCTTCCGCCTCACCTGACCTTCCTGCTCTCCTCCCCTACCCTGCCTACCTCCCCCTTCCCTTTCCCTTCCCTTTCCCTCCCTCTTCCCCTCCCCCTGCCCCTCCCGCGCACTATTCGCGTCACCGTGCCAGCGGCTCACACCTCGCTAGATATGAGAGAGAGAGCAACGTAAACAAACGCCTCGCGCCTCCCTATCTACCCATTAAGCTCATCAGACACGCGGAAAATATTTCCTCAACTTGTGACTAACTGGTGAGGGAAAAAAAAACCAAACGCAGAGTCGGCACTTCTTTCCCCGCCGCCGGGCGCGTCAAGTAGCGCCAGTTAATGGGCAGGGTACACGCGCACACAGGCACGCACGCACGCACGCACACACACGCGGTTGAGAGCTAACAAACCATACATCTGTCACGAGTGCGGACACGCAAATGCCCAGAAGATTCTTGTCAAAATATACACACGTCCGTGGTGATGGACGTGAGAAGGTGTAGGTGAGAGGGAGGTAATCTTGGGAGGGAGGGACGGTGGGAGGAACTGATGGAGAGGGGGAGAAGGAGAGGTAGGAAGTAAAGTAGTGAGGGAAGGTGTGAGGAAGGTTGGGAGATAAAGGAAGATGGGACAGGAGTAAGTCCGACACACAGCACCGCTCCTGTGCCGGGTAAATCCACTACGGGCTCACCATAGCCCGTGCTACTTGGAACTTGTCCCAGTAGCTGAATCTATAACAACAGGAGTAATTAGTCTCCACTCTTATGGCTTGACGAGCCAAGTCAATATATATATATATATATATATATATATATATATATATATATATATATATATATATATATATATATATATATATATATATATATAGGGGGGTACCACTACTGGTGTAATTATAGGGACCCCCAGCCTCAGAGAAGGGAACACAGAGCACTCAGGGAAAAACTTGACATTTAACTCTGAATACGAAAGAGTGTTCACTTCTCCTACGACCCCCTTTTTTTTTTATTATGATGTACACTTTATTATGCAAGGTTATATATATATATATATATATATATATATATATATATATATATATATATATATATATATATATATATACATATATATATCATTACAGCATTGAAATTGAATCTTGTCGTTTGTCTCTGAATTCATGTTTGCTTTTACTATACCGTTTTGGTATTATTATATACTTTATTGTATAAAGTTATATAGTTATAAAAAAATTTGGTTTTAAAAGGGAGCATAAAATAAAAATGTGTAATGTAGAATATGTCAATTTCTTGGAATTCGTGCAACGGAGGCCAGGAACCGAGGATGTCGTGGTCATCTCCCCTCTGGATCACCACACTGAGACGCTAAAAAAAAGGAAACTGGCTGCTATAGAGTTTCTTTGCCGTTTCAATGTGCCTGGAATCCAGAGCCTCGTAAGATGACAGACGGAAAGCAATTGTTCCGTATGGGAGGCGAAATCTCCCGGAAGGAAGCCGAAAGAAAATGTGATGAATGTTTCTTGGGGTACACTCCCTCCCCCCCCCCCCCCACTCCTCCGTAACCCTCCCCTACATCCGTAACCCCCCCCCCCCACTCCTCCGTAACCCTCCCCTACATCCGTAACCCCCCCCCCCCACCCCCCACCCGCCCCAATCTCTGGTTACTTCTGTTAAAGAGAGAGAAAGACTCGCGTGAAGAAGAAAATAAGATAAACACAAGGAATCCTAGAAAACGCAGGAAATTAAAAATAAATTTAAAAAACAGATCCATACACATATTAAATGTATTTTATGGTGACGTGTTGTGAGCAGAGATGTTGTTTACAACGTCAACATACACACACTCTCAGACAGGAATAAACAGGAGGCACTGAACTACAGGCCAGTGTCCCCTAACTTGCATACCATGCAAGCTGATGGAGAAGATTGTGCGAGAGAAACTAGTGGAACATCTGGAGCGAAAGAACTATGTAAGACAACATCAGCATGGGTTCAGGGATGGCAAATCATGCCTCACAGGATTAATTGAATTCTACGACCAGGCAACAAAACTCAGGCAGGGAAGAGAGGGCTGAGCAGACTGCATATTTTTTGGAATACCAAAAAGCCTTTGACACAGTACCACACAAGAGACTGGTGCACAAACTGGAGATGCAGACAGGAGTGTTTTTTTCTACCACAGACGTGGCCACACATTTACAATGCTAACTAGCATATATACATTTTCTTCTGTCCTCCATGAACAGGGTGAGAGATCTGTTAAACATATAGTTCAGGGATTTATTGAACAATCAACCACAGAAGGTGATTGAAGTGCTTTTAAAATGCTAAGCTAACCTACATACGTAAATACATAGATTCACAGATTTCGTCTGCCCGACAGAAAGTGTTCGATGTGTCTTTTACATAGTATCTTCTTGGGTTCAAGTTCAATATATCATCAAGTGTTCCAGTATTCATATAGTAGTTACAGAATTCAGCATACCTTAGCCAAGGAGGGCGAAAGTCAGTCAATATGGGACATTCTACAATATAATGTTCAAGGGAGTGCATGTTTTCTCTTTCACAAAGTTGACACATTGTGTACGCGCACAAGACGAAGCTGGAAAAAGTTCAAAGGTATGCCACTAGGCTAGTCCCAGAACTAAGAGGCATGAGTTACGAGGAAAGGCTGCGGGAAATGCACCTCACGTCGTTGGAAGACAGGAGAGCTCGAGAAGACACGATCACCACCTACAAAATTCTCAGAGGAATTGACAGGGTAGATAAAGATAAACAGTTTAATACGGGTGGCACACGAGCAAGGGGTCACAGGTGGAAACTGAGTACCCAAATGAGCCACAGGGATGTTAGAAAGAACTTTTTCAGTGTCAGAGTAGTTAACAGGTGAAATGCATTAGGAAGTGATGTGGTGGAGGCTGACTCCATACACAGTTTTAAATGTAGATATGATAGAGCCTACTAGGCTCAGGAACCTGTACCCCAGTTGATTGACAGTTGAGAGGCGGGACCAAGGAGCCAGAGCTCAACCCCCGCAAGCACAACTAGATAAGTACACACACACACTGCTCAAGTGCAGCACAGTAGCAGGCAGCTGGGAAAGAGCCACCGCAGTACAGATACCAACAAATCGACAGATAAGCAGCACTAAACTACCCACCAATGTCCCAGTGTGGCACACGGCCCGTGACGCAGGCTCTGGCCTCGTCACGCATCACGGACATCACCTCACACAAGGGGGAAAATCCTGTCCCCCACTAATTTAATATAATTCTATGATAGAACGAGAAACATGAGGCAGGAGAGACAAGGGAGGGTGGCCTGAATATTCACTGACTGCCACAAGGCTTTCGATACGCTGGCCAGTTTATAAAATGGTAAAAGATACTTTTCTATGAGGAGGGAAGTTGGTAGAATGGGTAATGGGGGTAGCGGGCGAGAGCAGCAGAGTCACACGGGAGAGCAAGGTGAGGGAAGGGAAGACATTACGAGCGGAGTTCCCCAACACTCAACCCACTCCCCCACACCGTTTGAGACATGCACATGTCTCCAGATAACACAGTAACGAGAGAAATACAAACGGAAGATGCTTGTAAAAGCTGCAAGTCAATGAATTCTGAGACCGGAAGAGGGAGACTGGTTGCATCGTTGCAAGAGAGAGAGAGAGAGAGAGAGAGAGAGAGAGAGAGAGAGAGAGAGAGAGAGAGAGAGAGAGAGAGAGAGAGAGAGAGACGTTGGAGTGAATGTTGCAATGGTCTTCACGCCTAACACTTCAGCCTCACAGACTAGCAAATATAAATACAAATAAAACTATTCAGTTGGACTGGTCGACGTTGTCATTGTCTTTTACAGGCTCGGCATTCGAGCCCCGTTCATCCAAGCGATTGGGCAAGGCTTCTTAACTCCGTCCTCATATTCAAGCTCCTTGTCCTCATATTCCAGCTTCTTGTCCTCATATTCCAGCTTCTTGTCCTCATATTCAAGCACCTTGTCCTCATATTCAAGCTCCTTGTCCTCATATTCAAGCACCTTGCCCTCATATCCCAGCTCTTTCTCCTCATATCCATTTAAAGTATGAGGAGGCTTTTAGGGCGCTTTACACTGCCTATGTGAGACCCGTCTTAGAGTATGCCGCGCCATCATGGAGCCCCCACCTGAAGAAACACATAAAGAAACTGGAGAAGGTTCAGAGGTTTGCGACGAGGCTTGTCCCAGAGTTACGAGGGATGGGATATGAAGAGCGTCTGCAGGAACTGAACCTTACGGCACTAGAGAAAAGAAGGGAGAGAGGAGATATGATAGGGACATATAAAATACTCAGGGGAATTGACAAAGTGGAAATAGATGAAATGTTCACACGTAATAATAACAGAACGAGGGGACATGGGTGGAAACTGGAAACTCAGATGAGTCACAGAGATGTTAAGAAGTTTTCTTTTAGCGTGAGAGTAGTGGAAAAATGGAATGCACTAGGGGAACAGGTTGTGGAAGCAAATACTATTCATACTTTTAAAACTAGGTATGATAAGGAAATGGGACAGGAGTCATTGCTGTAAACAACCGATAGCTGGAAAGGCGGGATCCAAGAGTCAATGCTCGATCCTGCAAGCACAAATAGGTGAGTACACACACACACACACACACACACACACACACACACACACACACACACACACACACACACACACACACACACACACACACACACACACACACACAACTCATCTGACCATATCAGAAGATATCAGAAGAGATATCACAGCGGACAAGGTACCGAGGGACATAGCCGAGATGGAGGACAACATGTCCCCAAGATGAACCACAGAGCATTCAGCATACGAACCACTAAACGCACCAGCTACCCCGATAAAGATGAACCGGGAACCCAAGAGCTAGATCTCCCTGGCCGTAGATAGGTAGGGGAAGCCTGGGACGACCAGCCAGGCATTGGAGGAAGGAGATTATTACGCCAGCAGTTAACTGCGGCGAGATAAGGAACTACTAAGTGCGGGTAGTGGTGTTGATATGTTATTTATCCCGATAGAGAGCCTGTCTGCCGGAGGGAGTCCCCTTCTGCTCCTTCATTATCAGTAAAGCGGCTCCTCCTTCCCACTTATCCTCCCTCCCTCCCACTTATCTTCCCTCCCTCCCTCCCCTCCCTCCCCTCATCTGGCTACCGTGTTACCCTCTCACTTCCTCCTCCTCCTCCGGGTTCTACTCTCTCTCTCTCTCTCTCTCTCTCTCTCTCTCTCTCTCTCTCTCTCTCTCTCTCTCTCTCTCTCTCTCTCTCTAGGTCCTCTACCCCAGGAGAGAGGGTAGGTATGGGAAAGGCGGTAGGAAAGGTGTTGCCTTACGCCTGGGCAGGAAGTTGGGCAAGGATAGCAGAGAGTTGAAGGTAGAGAGAGGGGTGGGGTAGAAGGTAGAGGGGAAAGGTAGGGGGTCTACCCAACGAGTGAGGAGAAATTGAAGGAAGAAAGATGAAGGGAAGTGGTGGAGGGGAGGGGTGGGGGCGAGGGGGGGGGGGGGTGTGACCAGTGGCAAATCATCCCTACCGTATTATGGTCTGCAAGTCACACCTTGTTACGGGAGAGTGTGTCTGTGGCCGCTGGTGTCCCGGTAGAGACCGGTGGTGTCCCGGTAGAGACCGGTGGTGTCCCAGTAGAGGCCGGTGGTGTCCCGGTAGAGACCGGTGGTGTCCCGGTAGAGACCGGTGGTGTCCCAGTAGAGGCCGGTGGTGTCCCGGTAGAGACCGGTGGTGTCCCGGTAGAGACCGGTGGTGTCCCGGTAGAGACCGGTGGTGTCCCGGTAGAGACCGGTGGTGTCCCGGTAGAGGCCGGTGGTGTCCCGGTAGAGGCCGGTGGTGTCCCGGTAGAGGCCGGTGGTGTCCCAGTAGAGGCCGGTGGTGTCCCGGTAGAGACCGGTGGTGTCCCAGTAGAGGCCGGTGGTGTCCCGGTAGAGACCGGTGGTGTCCCGGTAAAGGGCCGGTGGTGTCCCGGTAGTGGCCGGTGGTGTCCCAGTAGAGGCCGGTGGTGTCCCAGTAGAGGCCGGTAGTGTCCCGGTAGTGGCCGGTGGTGTCCCGGTAGAGACCGGTGGTGTCCCGGTAAAGGGCCGGTGGTGTCCCGGTAGTGGCCGGTGGTGTCCCAGTAGAGGCCGGTGGTGTCCCGGTAGAGGCCGGTGGTGTCCCGGTAGAGGCCGGTGGTGTCCCAGTAGAGACCGGTGGTGTCCCAGTAGAGGCCGGTGGTGTCCCGGTAGAGACCGGTGGTGTCCCGGTAAAGGGCCGGTGGTGTCCCGGTAGTGGCCGGTGGTGTCCCAGTAGAGGCCGGTGGTGTCCCAGTAGAGGCCGGTAGTGTCCCGGTAGTGGCCGGTGGTGTCCCGGTAGAGACCG
>NC_091189.1:12849601-12909601 GCF_040958095.1 Procambarus clarkii
TGAGAGGCAAAAACCCCCACGCTAATCCCACGTTAAGTCAGCCCTGAGCCTGCAAGCCCAGGATGCATACTTGCAATTGCAGGTGTGGGGCGTCAGTGGCAAGTGTGTGTGTGTGTAGTACACCAGGGAGTACCTGTTGACCCCCCCCACACCCCCCAGGACCCGCCTCGCCTAGTACGAAGTGCTGGTGAACTTTGAGTCAAGGAGGATCACCGAGAAAGCTGCTACGGGCGCGGTATTTCGCTTGGCTCTCCTGTTAACACCGGAGCTTGGTGATTGGGGTCTACTTCCTGGGCGTCCTTTTAATACGGGGGATTATCTGTGTGTGTGTGTGTGTGTGTGTGTGTGTGTGTGTGTGTGTGTGTGTGTGTGTGTGTGTGTGTGTGTGTGTGTGTGTGTGTGTGTGTGTGTACTCACCTAATTGTACTTGCAGGGGTCGAACATCTGCTCTTATACCCCGATTTCGATCATCATTTTTCGCTCGTTTTCCTTATCATATTTTTACATTTAAAGACGTACATGGCACTGCCGTCGACGCCTCCCCTCATATAGTCCCTTCCCCTCATTTACGACTCTTAAGACTGAGCCAAAAAGTTATTTCCTCACATCTCTGTGACTCATCTGCGTTACCAGCTTCCAAATTATGTCATCTTCGTTCTACTGTTCCTGAATTTGAACGTTGCTTATATGCCAGTCTCCCCTCACCCCCTTTAGTATCTTGTACAGTCGTTACTATGTCTGTCCCCTATTATTTATATGCTCTAATATAATGAGGTCCAAAGTCTTTCATCGGGTAGACAAAGACAGCTTCTTTAAGGTGAAAGTGGGACAAAATGACACAAGGAAAATAATAATAATAATAATAATAATAATAATAATAATAATAATAATAATAATAATAATAATAATAATAAAGGTATAGTTAACGACTGGAATGCACTGAAAGAAGAAGAAGTAGTGGAAGCCACCTCCAGCCACGACCCTCAGATTCGAAAAAGAATTCAAATATAATAAAAGTTACATCCTGTAACCAGGAACAACACGGCTAACAGGAGCAGGGCACGAAGGGCTAGACCTCACTACCCTGTAGACAACAGTAGATAAGTACTGATACCGGTAGGTAGGGACCCCCCCCCCCTCCCCCCCCCCCCACACCGCGGACCCCAACATGCGTTCCTCTAACGCATAGAAGGTTCGTTTTTGGCGTCGTGAATAATTAAGTCACTTATGCGTCATCGGTGATGGGTGTCGCGCTGACTTTACTTCTTGTTTGATTTTGATTTTGAAAGTAACTAAAAGTAAATTAACGGACGCCTAATTTTGCTCTTTAGTTCATATCCCACCTATGGTCCTGTTCCACCTATGGTCCTGTTCCACCTATGGTCCTGTTCCACCTATGGTCCTGTTCCACCTATGGTCCTGTTCCACCTATGGTCCTGTTCCACCTATGGTCCTGTTCCACCTATGGTCCTGTTCCACCTATGGTCCTGTCCCACCTATGGTCCTGTCCCACCTATGGTCCTGTTCCACCTATGGTCCTGTTCCACCTATGGTCCTGTCCCACCTATGGTCCTGTTCCACCTATGGTCCTGTTCCACCTATGGTCCTGTCCCACCTATGGTCCTGTTCCACCTATGGTCCTGTCCCACCTATGGTCCTGTTCCACCTATGGTCCTGTTCCACCTATGGTCCTGTTCCACCTATGGTCCTGTCCCACCTATGGTCCTGTTCCACCTATGGTCCTGTCCCACCTATGGTCCTGTTCCACCTATGGTCCTGTTCCACCTATGGTCCTGTTCCACCTATGGTCCTGTTCCACCTATGGTCCTGTTCCACCTATGGTCCTGTCCCACCTATGGTCCTGTTCCACCTATGGTCCTGTCCCACCTATGGTCCTGTTCCACCTATGGTCCTGTTCCACCTATGGTCCTGTCCCACCTATGGTCCTGTCCCACCTATGGTCCTGTCCCACCTATGGTCCTGTTCCACCTATGGTCCTGTTCCACCTATGGTCCTGTCCCACCTATGGTCCTGTCCCACCTATGGTCCTGTTCCACCTATGGTCCTGTCCCACATATGATCCTGTCCCAGCTTGTCCTCGCTTGTCATGACTATCTTACCGGTCCCTCTATCGTTCCTCACAATCTGTTGTTTTGTCGCAAGAACATTTGAATAGCGTTACGTAAGATAGACTAGAACCAGGACTATGGCTGGGGCGGTCACTGTGTCACCCACATGCTCGCATTATTGGGCGGCGTCACTCATCCCGTGAGTGAACATACCATCATAGTGACGGTACAGAGCGGCGTCACTCATCCCGTGAGTGAACATACCATCATAGTGACGGTACAGAGCGGCGTCACTCATCCCGTGAGTGAACATATCATCATAGTGACGGTACAGAGCGGCGTCACTCATCCCGTGAGTGAACATATCATCATAGTGACGGTACAGAGCGGCGTCACTCATCCCGTGAGTGAACATACCATCATAGTGACGGTACAGAGCGGCGTCACTCATCCCGTGAGTGAACATACCATCATAGTGACGGTACAGAGCGGCGTCACTCATCCCGTGAGTGAACATACCATCATAGTGACGGTACAGAGCGGCGTCACTCATCCCGTGAGTGAACATACCATCATAGTGACGGTACAGAGCGACGTCACTCATCCTGTGAGTGAACATATCATCATAGTGACGGTACAGAGCGGCGTCACTCATCCCGTGAGTGAACATACCATCATAGTGACGGTACAGAGCGGCGTCACTCATCCTGTGAGTGAACATACCCCGTTCTAGCAGCATGTTCAACACCTCTCCCTCTCAACAGGAAGAACACTCGCTGGATTGTTCATCCTGGCACTTGTGCCCAGATCCAGCATCTAATAAAGCTCTTCCCAGACCTAACTCTAATTTATCCAGACCTAACTGTACATTATCCAGCCCTAACTGTACTTTATCCAGACCTAACTGTACTTTATCCAGACCTAACTGTACTTTATCCAGACCTAACTGTACTTTATCCAGACCTAACTTTACTTTATCCAGACCTAACTCTACTTTATCCAGACCTAACTGTACTTTATCCAGACCTAACTTTACTTTATCCAGACCTAACTCTACTTTATCCAGACCTAACTCTACTTTATCCAGACCTAACTCTACTTTATCCAGACCTAACTTTACGTTATCCAGACCCAACTGTACTTTATCCAGACCTAACTGTACTTTATCCAGACCTAACTCTACTTTATCCAGACCTAACTCTACTTTATCCAGACCTAACTCTACTTTATCCAGACCTAACTGTACTTTATCCAGACCTAACTTTACTTTATCCAGACCTAACTCTACTTTATCCAGTCCTAACTCTACTTTATCCAGACCTAACTCTACTTTATCCAGACCTAACTGTACTTTATCCAGACCCACACTGTACATTATCCAGCCCTAACTCAGCCTCCAAGATCTAACTGTGCGTCTTATACCTGAGTATCTGTCAGACCCAAGAGCTTCACTGACGTATGTCATGGTGGTGGTGGGGGGGGGGGGGGGGTGAGTGAAGCACACGTGTAAGTTATCCTGAGATAACCGAGTTCTCTCGCGGGGCAGAGCTGCTCCCTGGGGCAGGGAGGGGCACAACAGGGGCAGAGATCGAGGGGCACAACCTCACCTTTCCCCTCTTTGTGTCACTGTTGAACGGTTGCCCCCCCCCCCTCCCCCTCCCCCCCTCGGGTGTTGTGTCACTCACTCCATCTTCCCCTTCTTTGCTGCTAGTTTTTTTGTTTACCCCCTCGGCAGCTATCCCTTGTCTCACCTCTCTCTCTCTCTCTCTCTCTCTCTCTCTCTCTCTCTCTCTCTCTCTCTCTCTCTCTCTCTCTCTCTCTCTCTCTCTCTCTCTCTATCTCTCTCTCTATCTCTCTCTCTCTCTCTCTCTCTATCTCTCTCTCTCTCTCTCTCTCTCTCTCTATCTCTCTCTATCTCTCTCTCTCTCTCTCTCTCTCTCTCTCTCTCTCTCTCTCTCTCTCTCTCTCTCTATCTCTATCTCTCTCTCTCTCTCTCTCTCTACCTATCTCTCTCTCTCTCTCTCTCTCTCTCTCTCTCTCTCTATCTCTCTCTCTCTCTCTCTCTCTCTCTCTCTCTCTCTCTCTCTCTCTCTCTCTCATAATTATCATCATCGGCGTGTTATGCTTTCCCGTAACCGCAATGTTTTACACACACATTATTACACAGCCACCAGCGCCCCCCCCCACACACACATGGGGCGCTGGTGGCTGAGTGGACAGCACCCTGGATACGTAGTCCCGAGGTCCGGGGTCCGATTCCCGGCGAGAACAAAAATGGGCATAGTTTCTTTCACCCTGATGCCCCCTGTTACCTAGCAGTAAATGGGTACCTGGGAGTTAGCCAGCTGTTACGGGCTGCTTCCTGGGTGTGTGTGTGTACTCATCTAGTTGTGTTTGCGGAGGTTGAGCTCTGGCTCTTTGGTCCCGCCTCTCAGCCGTCAATCAACAAATTGATTGACGGTTGATCAACACCCTCCCCAGATGTAGGGAGGGAGGGAGGGAGGGAGAGGGAAGATGTGTGTGTGTGTGTGTGTGTGTGTACTCACCTATATGTACTCACCTATATGTGCTTGCAGGATCGAGCATTGACTCTTGGATCCCGCCTTTCGAGCATCGGTTGTTTACAGCAATGACTCCTGTCCCATTTCCCTATCATACCTGGTTTTAAAATTATGAATAGTATTTGCTTCCACAACCTGTTCCTGAAGTGCATTCCATTTCCCCACTACTCTCACGCTAAAAGAAAACTTCCTTACATCTCTGTGACTCATCTGAGTTTCAAGCTTCCATCCATGTCCTCTCGTTCTGTTACTATTCCGTGTGAACATTTCGTCTATGTCCACTCTGTCAATTCCTCTGAGAATCTTATACGTTCCTATCATGTCCCCCCTCTCCCTTCTTCTTTCTAGTGTCGTAAGGCACAGTTCCCTCAGGCGCTCTTCATACCCCATCCCTCGTAGCTCTGGGACGAGTCTCGTTGCAAACCTCTGAACCTTTTCCAGTTTCATTATATGCTTCTTCAGATGGGGACTCCATGATGAGGCGGCATACTCTAAGACTGGCCTTACGTAGGCAGTGTAAAGCGCCCTAAATGCCTCCTTACTTAGGTTTCTGAATGATGTTCTAACTTTTGCCAGTGTAGAGTACGCTGCTGTCGTTATCCTATTAATATGTGCCTCAGGAGATAGATTAGGTGTTACGTCCACCCCCAGGTCTCTTTCACGCGTCGTTACAGGTAGGCTGTTCCCCTTCATTGTGTACTGTCCCTTTGGTCTCCTATCTCCTAGTCCCATTTCCATAACTTTACATTTGCTCGTGTTGAATTCTAGTAGCCATTTCTCTGACCATCTCTGCAATCTGTTCAGGTCCTCTTGGAGGATCCTGCAATCCTCATCTGTCACAACTCTTCTCATCAACTTTGCATCATCCGCAAACATCGACATGTAGGACTCTACGCCTGTAAACATGTCGTTAACATATACAAGAAATAGAATTGGTCCCAGCACCGATCCTTGTGGTACTCCACTTGTTACTGTTCGCCAGTCCGACTTCTCGCCCCTTACCGTAACTCTTTGGCTCCTTCCTGTTAGGTAGTTCCTTATCCATTCTAGGACCTTTCCCCCCACCCCCGCCTGCCTCTCGAGCTTGAACAGCAGTCTCATGTGCGGTACTGTATCAAAGGCTTTTTGGCAGTCCAGAAATATGCAGTCTGCCCAACCATCTCTGTCCTGTCTTATCCTCGTTATTTTATCATAGAATTCCAGAAGGTTTGTTAGGCACGATTTCCCTGTCCAGAACCCATGTTGATGTTTGTTCACAAACCTAATGTTCTCCAGGTGTGCAACCAGTCGTAGCCTAATTATTCTTTCCAGTATTTTACAGGGGATGCTTGTCAGTGATACAGGTCTGTAGTTAAGTGCCTCCTCCCTATCTCCTTTCTTGAAGATCGGCACGACATTTGCCTTCTTCCAGCAACTGGGTAATTCTCCTGACATAAGTGACTCATTAAAGATCATTGCCAGAGGCACGCTGAGGGCCTGTGCTGCTTCTTTTAGTATCCACGGTGATACTTTGTCTGGTCCAACTGCTTTAGTTGCATCTAGAGTTGTCAACTGTTTCATTACCTCCTCTGCTGTCACCTCTATATCTGATAGTCTTTCATCTAGGGTAACCCCTTCCAACAATGGGAGCTGCTCAGGCTCGGTAGTGAACACTCCATGGAAACTGGCATTCAGTGCCTCGCAGATTTCCTTGTCACTTTCAGTATATGCCCCCTCTGTCTTCCTTAGTCTTGTCACTTGGTCGTTCACCGACATTTTTCTTCTTATATGACTGTGTAGTAACTTAGGTTGTTTTTTCGCTTTGATTGCAATATCGTTCTCATAGTCCCTTTCCGATGTTCGTCTTATGTTAATGTAATCGTTCCTAGCTCTGTTGTATCTGCTTCTGTTGTCCTCTGTTCTTTGTCTTCTGTACTTCCTCCACTCCCGCCTGCTGGCCATTTTTGCTTCCTGACACTGTCTATTAAACCATGGGTTATTATATTCCTTCTTATTTTTTCCCTTTACCGTTGGTATAAATCTCTCTTCGGCCTCCTGGCATTTCTGTATGACTAGGTCCATCATATCTTGGACTGTTTTTCCTCTAATTTCTTCCTCCCACTGCACTTCACCCAGATAGTCCCTTATCCTCATATAGTCCCCTTTCCTGTAGTCAGCTCCCCTTTCCCAGATCTCTTGTCCCATGGTCATAAGTTTGAATTCCATCATGTAGTCAAAGACTAGGACACAATGGTCACTGGCCCCTAGAGGTATTTCATGCTCTAAATTCTCGATATCTTCTACGTTCTGGGTGAAAATCAGGTCTAATAGGCTCGGTGCATCTCCTCCTCTTTCCCTTGTGTCTTCCTTCACATGTTGTGTCAGGAAATTCCTGTCTATAACATCTACTAATTTTGCTCCCCACGTTTCATCCCCTCCATGGGGATTCCTTGATTCCCAATTTATCTCTCCATGATTTAGGTCCCCCATGATCAGCAGCTTCGCTCTCATTCTGTGGGCTAGTGTTGCTGCCTTCTGCAGTTCATCTATACATGCTTTGTTGTTGTCATCATACTCCTGCCTGGGTCTTCTACTGTTTGGTGGGGGATTGTAGATTACCAAGATCACAATCTTCCTCCCATCTACTGTCAGAGTTCCATGTATGAAGCTTGTGCACTCATTGGTAACTCGATTTCCCAGGTCTTCAAACTTCCATTTCCGCTTTATTAGGAGTGCTACTCCCCCTCCCTGTCTCTGTGTCCTCTCTTTTCGTATCACCTGGTACCCTTCAGGAAAGATTGCATCTGAGATCATGTCATTAATTTTAGTTTCCACAATTGCAACTATGTCAGGATCTGCTTCACTCACTCTTTCTTTTATCTCTTCTGCTTTATTAGATACCCCATCAGCATTGGTGTACCAAACCTTGAGATTCTTCATGGAAACTCTTGTACCAGAGTTCTCCCTTTCTCTGGGGGTCTGGGGGGATCTGGGGGATGTCTGGGGGGTGACTGGGGGCAGAGGGGATCTGGGGGATCTGGGGGGTGTCTGGGGGATGACTGGGGGCGGGGAGGGTCCGGGGGATGTCCGGGGGGATCCAGGGGGTGTCTGGGGGGGGCCGGGGGGTGTATGGGGGGTGAAAGAGTTCAGGGTAGGGCCTGGGTAGGGGTAGGGCCTGGGTAGGTAGGTCTGGAGTAGGAAGGGCATACTGGGTCTGAAGATTAGGGAGGGCATAGAGGGGTTGGGAGATGGCGTAAGGTTGGGAGACAGATAGAGGTTGAGAGGTTGGGAGGGGGATGGATAGAGGGGGTGGGGGGGACCTCCCACCTCCCTCGCAAGGGTGGGGGGTCACATGGAAGGAGAGGGGATGAGGAGGGGTGAGGGCAGGGCAGGCTTTGGGTGTTGAGGGGATGAGGTCTGGGTGGGTTCTTGGGGTTGAGGGGATGAGGTCTGGATGGGATTTGGGGGTTGAGGGGATGAGAGCTGGGTGGGTTTTGGGGGTTGAGGGGACGAGGGCTGGACGGGTTTTGGGGGTTGAGGTGATGAGGGGGTCCTTGGAATGTGGGATGAATTTGACTCCAGTGGGGTCAGAGGGGTCAAGGGATGTGCTGGGGAGATAAGCAGGGGCGGCTGATTTGGGAAAGGGGTGACCTGAGAAGCACGTGTGAGCTGGTTAGCATGGGGTGGATTAGCACTGGGGTGTGTAGCTGCGCTCAAATGGGAAGAGTCGTATTGTTGTTTGCTTGCTGTGTGTGTGTGTGTGTGTGTGTGTGTGTGTGTGTGTGCGTGTGTGTGTGTGTGTGTGTGTGTGTGTGTGTGTGTGTGTGTGTGTGTACTCACCTACATGTACTCACCTATATGTGCTTGCAGGATCGAGCATTGACTCTTGGATCCCGCCTTTCGAGCATCGGTTGTTTACAGCAATGACTCCTGTCCCATTTCCCTATCATACCTGGTTTTAAAATTATGAATAGTATTTGCTTCCACAACCTGTGTGTGTGTGTGTGTGTGTGTGTGTGTGTGTGAAAAAATAGCAGCAATTAGTAACAGTTGATTGATTGACAGTTGAGAGGTGGGCCGAAAGAGCAGAGCTCAACCCCCGCAAGCACAGCTAGGTGAATACATGTGGAAAGCAAGCACCAGACCAACCCACTCCCCTGGCCCGCTAAGTGGTAGTGTGGGTGAGGCGAGGCCTACCCGGCGCCCCTGGCCCGCTAAGTGGTAGTGTGGGTGAGGCGAGGCCTACCCGGCGCCCCTGGCCCGCTAAGTGGTAGTGTGAGTGAGGCGAGGCCTACCCGGCGCCCCTGGCCCGCTAAGTGGTAGTGTGGGTGAGGCGAGGCCTACCCGGCGCCCCTGGCCCGCTAAGTGGTAGTGTGGGTGAGGCGAGGCCTACCCGGCGCCCCTGGCCCGCTAAGTGGTAGTGTGAGTGAGGCGAGGCCTACCCGGCGCCCCTGGCCCGCTAAGTGGTAGTGTGGGTGAGGCGAGGCCTACCCGGCGCCCCTGGCCCGCTAAGTGGTAGTGTGGGTGAGGCGAGGCCTACCCGGCGCCCCTGGCCCGCTAAGTGGTAGTGTGAGTGAGGCGAGGCCTACCCGGCGCCCCTGGCCCGCTAAGTGGTAGTGTGGGTGAGGCGAGGCCTACCCGGCGCCCCTGGCCCGCTAAGTGGTAGTGTGGGTGAGGCGAGGCCTACCCGGCGCCCCTGGCCCGCTAAGTGGTAGTGTGAGTGAGGCGAGGCCTACCCGGCGCCCCTGGCCCGCTAAGTGGTAGTGTGGGTGAGGCGAGGCCTACCCGGCGCCCCTGGCCCGCTAAGTGGTAGTGTGGGTGAGGCGAGGCCTACCCGGCGCCCCTGGCCCGCTAAGTGGTAGTGTGGGTGAGGCGAGGCCTACCCGGCGCCCCTGGCCAGGTGCCGCCACCTGTGGCCACCACCACCGCAGCTCTTCCTACTCCCGCCGGAAGTCCAGTGCCGCGAGGTCACCTCCGGCGTCAAAAAATGTCGGGAAGATACCTATGGTCGAGTGGGAATGGGATGGAGGCGTGAGAGGGAGGAGGAAGTCGTGGGATAGATGTAGGGAGGGAGAGAGGGAGAGAGGGAGAGGGAGGGAGGGAGAGAGGGAGAGGGAAGCTGAGGCAAGGTTGCCATAGAAACCAGGAGTCGGGGTGTCAATCTCCCAAAAAAAAGATCACAGTGAAAGATGTAATAGAAATTTATATTTACATATTGGTACATTGAAATGTGTATATAGTCTAATGAAGTTGATATATATATATATGTGCTTCAGCCTACAGTTTAGACCTATTGTCTTGGGTATGACCCTCTGTCCTGTGTGACAGTGAACACCAGCATTATCCTCACTCTAATAAGACCTAATTGATTTCCTCAGATTAGGCAAAATTGTAATTAATATTTGTCAATAAAGGTGTTAATAATATTAAAGTGGAAGATGGCTCTATAGATGAGATGAATGTGGAGGAACACTACCGAAGATGTGCTAGTCATGGAAGGTGCTATTGTAGTGGCGGGCTGTTGTGGGCTGTGGCGGGCTGTGGAGGGCTGTGGAGGGTTGTTGTGGGCTGTGGCGGGATGTTGTGGGCTGTGGAAGGTTGTTGTGGGCTGTGGCGGGCTGTGGCGGGCTGTGGCGGGCTGTGGAGGGCTGTGGAGGGTTGTTGTGGGCTGTGGCGGGCTGTGGAGGGCTGTGGAGGGTTGTTGTGGGCTATGGCAGGCTGTTGTGGGCTGTGGAAGGTTGTTGTGGGCTGTGGCGGGCTGTGACGGGCTGTGGCGGGCTGTTGTGGGCTTTGGCGGGCTGTGGCGGGCTGCGGCGGGCTGTGGCTCTTACGAGTTGTAGCGGGATGTCAACATATTTTCTATATATCCAATCGGTCCCATATTTCTTTGAACTCTAAAATGAGAAAGAGAGAGAGAGACCGGCCATACAAGCAAGAGTAGCTACTCACCAAGGGGTTGTAGAAGGCGGAGGAGTCCATACCGATGGATGGATAGGGGTTCTGTTCGCTGGAGGTGTAGGTGGTGCCATAGACCCCTCCAGTGGCCCCGAGGCTGGAGCCGATCCTGGAGTAGGAGCCGAGGGCGAGGCGGTCGTACTGACAGGAGCAGACGGGTTGTCCGCTCACCGGGTCTGTCATGATGGTCCGGCCGCCCTCACAGCAGCCGGTGCCGCCCGTCCCGCCTCCGCCCTGACCCACCAGCAGCTGGTGGCACCAATCACACACGGCTTTAGTTTGGGGTTGCAATTTATTTTTTTCCCTACAATGCGGTGCGTGTTAGTGTTAGTGTGTGTGTGTGTGTGTGTGTGTGTGTGTGTGTGTGTGTGTGTGTGTGTGTGTGTAATTACCTAAGTGTAGTTACAGGATGAGAGCTACGCTCGTGGTGTCCCGTCGTAGCTCTCATCCTGTAACTACACTTTAGTGTGTGTGTGTGTGTGTGTGTGTGTGTGTGTGTGTGTGTGTGTGTGTGTGTTTACCTAGTTGTGTCTACGAGGAGGGGTCTAGCTCTCAATCCCCGCCTCCTTGTAAATGTACATGATGAATTTATACCTTCCGACGACTGTGGACTCAAATATACTTGCAGTCGAGCTCTAGCTCCTGAATCCCCCTCCCCCTTACCAGCTATGCTAGCTACTACTATATCTCCATCGAATAAATTCCATTTGCTCTCTTAGGCTAAAAACGCTATTGCGAATATCCCTATTTTATATGAGCTTCAGGTGCCCATTCATGCCCTTTGTTCAACCTTGGCTTACACTGTTCACCTTATCGACCTTAGGAATACCCATGAGTATCTCATATGTCGTTAACATGTCTCCTCTATACCCTCTATCCTCAAGTGTGGTGAGCTCGCTCAGCTTCTCCCCACAGTGTAACCCGCACGGTTCAGGTATGAATACCTCTGGAATGTTTTGGCCTGTCTTAAGTGTCTCAAAATTGAGGTCCATGCATGGGCAGCATACTCCTGAATGGCCTCACGTGTGTGTGTGTGTGTGTGTGTGTGTGTGTGTGTGTGTGTGTGTGTGTGTGTGTGTGTGTGTGTGTGTGTGTGTGTGTGTGTGTGTGCGGTTATAATAATGTTTATGTTAACAGTAATAATAATAATAAAAATATTAATAATTATGGTAATGCGAGCATCAATAATAATAAACTTATGAGTAATTATTATATACGAAAATAAAACGAAGAAAAAACATTGCATTTAATACAGTAAAACAACAACAGACTGCATCCTCCGCGAGATGCAGTCTTTGTACATACGAAGACCACACACAGTATTTTGGTTAGACCGCGAGAACACACTCGCTACGTCATGGTGGCACTCACTTGGTGGCACTCATTACATCATGGTGGCACTCATTACGTCTAATACCTATTCGGTATTAAACTTGTGCTCTCTGTGGGGGGGGGGGGTTGAATAGGGGGGAGGAAGGGTTCGATCGGTTAAGCTTCGACACGGTTTGTCGCCATTTTGAAAGCTGTTTTCCCTTCTTTCATTGCAAGACACCGCCTCAGGTCTTCTGAGACGTTTCCAGGCCATTTGAGACCCTGCCCAGGTTTTGTGAGACAATTCGCAAGACTTATGAGGCCTTTCCAGGCCTTGTAAAACCCTTTCTAGGCCTTGTGAGACTTTTCCCAGGTTTTGTGAGACCCTTACCAGTCCTTGTGAGACTTACAAGTGCCTTGTGAGAGTTTCCAGAACTCTCCAGTTTCCAGAACCCGCGTGTACCCCCCTCAAGGCCTTGTGAGACCTTCTCAGGCCTATGAGATCTTCCCGTAATAAAAATGAAATAAAAGCTAACAAAACCTAAAATAAGTTTATTAAAATTATGACAAAAGATACAGGAATTGAAATTTGAGAAGGAAAGCAAGTATGAGGTAGAGGTAAGGTGGGCCTCATGCAAGGGGTGTACAGGGCCTCATGCAAAGGGTGTACAGGGCCTCATGCAAGGGGTGTACAGGGCCTCATGCAAGGGGTGTACAGGGCCTCATGCAAGGGGTGTACAGGGCCTCATGCAAGGGGTGTACAGGGCCTCATGCTAGAGGTGTACAGGGCCTCATGCAAGAGGTGTACAGGGCCTCATGCAAGGGGGTGTACAGGGCCTCATGCAAGGGGTGTACAGGGCCTCATGCAAGGGGGTGTACAGGGCCTCATGCAAGGGGTGTACAGGGCCTCATGCAAGGGGGTGTACAGGGCCTCATGCAAAGGGTGTACAGGGCCTCATGCAAGGGGGTGTACAGGGCCTCATGCAAGAGGTGTACAGGGCCTCATGCAAGGGGGTGTACAGGGCCTCATGCAAGGGGTGTACAGGGGCTCATGCAAGAGGTGTACAGGGCCTCATGCAAGAGGTGTACAGGGCCTCATGCAAGAGGTGTACAGGGCCTCATGCAAGGGGGTGTACAGGGCCTCATGCAAGGGGTGTACAGGGCCTCATGCAAGAGGTGTACAGGGCCTCATGCAAGGGGGTGTACAGGGCCTCATGCAAGGGGTGTACAGGGCCTCATGCAAGGGGGTGTACAGGGCCTCATGCAAGGGATGTACAGGGCCTCATGCAAGGGGTGTACAGGGCCTCATGCAAGAGGTGTACAGGACCTCATGCAAGGGGTGTACAGGGCCTCATGCAAGAGGTGTACAGGGCCTCATGCAAGGGGGTGTACAGGGCCTCATGCAAGGGGGTGTACAGGGCCTCATGCAAGGGGGTGTACAGGGCCTCATGCAAGGGGTGTACAGGGCCTCATGCAAGGGGTGTACAGGGCCTCATGCAAGAGGTGTACAGGGCCTCATGCATGGGGTGTACAGGGCCTCATGCAAGAGGTGTACAGGGCCTCATGCAAGGGGTGTACAGGGCCTCATGCAAGGGGGTGTACAGGGCCTCATGCAAGGGATGTACAGGGCCTCATGCAAGGGGTGTACAGGGCCTCATGCAAGGGGTGTACAGGGCCTCATGCAAGGGGTGTACAGGGCCTCATGCAAGAGGTGTACAGGACCTCATGCAAGGGGGTGTACAGGGCCACATGCAAGGGGGTGTACAGGGCCTCATGCAAGGGGTGTACAGGGCCTCATGCAAGGGGTGTACAACGTGACCCGCTGGAGACGCGCCAGGTGTCTGCATTTGATGCCGATGGTGATATCTGGAGAAATGATATGCACGATTAATGGTATTAGCACGGCCTACATGGAGAAAGTTCAGTGGACCTGTGCCTCCTATGACCTCCTATGATAACCCTTCCAAGCCTCTAGTGCTTGGATAACACCTTGTGTCCCTCCCCCCCCCCCTCCCACACACACACCTGCAGATAACACCTCGCTCCCCCCCCACACACACCTGCAGATAACACCTCGCGTCCCCCCCCCCCGCACACATCTGCAGATAACACCTCGCGTCCCCACACACACACACCTGGAGATAACACCTCGCGTCCCCCCCCCCCACACACACCTGCAGATAACACCTCGCGTCCCTCCCCCCCCCACACACACCTGCAGATAACACCTCGCGTCCCCCCCCCCACACACCTGCAGATAACACCTCGCGTCCCCCCCTCCCACACACACCTGCAGATAACACCTCGCGTCCCCCCCACACACCTGCAGATAACACCTCGCGTCCCCCCACATACACACATCTGCAGATAACACCTCGCTTCCCCCCACCCACACACACACACACCTGCAGATGTTAATGACATTTCTGCATGACAAGGAACAAGATGGACAAGAGAAAGGTGGCTGAGAGACCTTTACGTGTATATAATAACGATAAACCAATATTTAAAACATCGCAGGTAAAATGATTTAGTTCACACAACGGCTGGGGCTGTAAGGCTGTTGAAAGAATAAGCCTGGTTGATGGGGGCATAGGCCTGGCTTATATAGACATAGCCCTGCTTGTTCGGGGTATATAGGCCTGGTTTATATAGACATAGCCCTGGTTGTTGGCGGTATATAGACCTGGCTGTTGGAGGCATAGCTTGCGACTCCCAAGAACACATACACCACTAGTCAGCCACACTCAGCTCTTGTAGTGAGAGTTTGTTTGGACATTTGGAAATGGATATTGTTAACCATAGCCATGATCTCTGATGGCGAATGGTGAACGAAACGATGAATAACTGACCACCATTAAGTCAAGTCTGTTTCACGGGTGCGTGGTTCTAATGCTCTTATTATTTCTGGCCAATCCTAACGCCTCACTATTTCCTCATACACCCGTCCCGTTATGGTGACGAGATTGTGTAAACAGAAATAAGTCATCGCAGACAATTTTTCCGCCTAGTAAAACTTATTTACTCAACGTAAGTAGGGAGTTATTGCCAATTTAATTATACTTTACCGGAGTACAAGGCTTATATTTGGGAATACCAATCTACTCTTGCGAGAGTTAAAAGTTAATTATTTTGGGGCTCCGCCTTTGGCTATCGGTAGCATAATTCCTGATGCTCTTGTCATAACACTTCTACATCAGCAGTGATGTATGGAGTTAGCCTCCACTACCTCCCTCTCCATATTTGGAGTATACTTTATACCCCTTACATGTGTCCCTCTTTCAAATTAATCTTTCGAAAAACTTTTCGAACAAATTACTTTTTTTTTATTTTGTCATTTTTAATATAAAAAAAACCATTCCACCCATCCACTTCTTTACTGGATACTTTTCAATAACTCAACTCATAGCAACTCTGCTGGTTTAAATACTCCATTATTAAATACGAAAGTACTTAAGGAAATTCCTGCTTCAATTTTTCCTCCGTGGTCTGACACTGTCATATATATATATATATATATATATATATATATATATATATATATATATATATATATATATATATATATATATATATATATATATAAATATATATATATATATATATATATATATATATATATATATATATATATATATATATATATATATATATATTATATGTAATGATCCTGCGTAAGGATCATTACAGTTTGTGACGCGAGAGCGGCAACCATCGGCTCGTCGTCGTTCGAGTATTCTTCAATGCGAAGAAGACAAAATTCGCATTGATATATATATATATATATATATATATATATATATATATATATATATATATATATATATATATATATATATATATATATATATATATATATTAGTATATTTTGGTAGCAGTCTTTCCTGTAGACATATATTATTAAATATGACCGAAAAAGTAAGATTAATAATTCTAACACGAATTTTCTCAATCTTTCGTACATTACGCTTCACTGTTGGAGGTAAATCAAAAATCACTTCTCCAAAATTCATTTTTATTTCTAGTCTGACGCGACACGGGCGCGTTTCGTAAAACTTATTACATTTTCAAAGACTTCACAAATACACAACTGATTAGAACTTACGTCTCTCTGATATTATATCTACATTTGAGTGAGGTGGGAAGGATGATGTGGCATTAACACAAGACAGAACAGGGGATATTAATAGGGTATTAAAAGTATCAACACAAGACAGAACAGAAAACAATGGGTATTGAATAGAAGTGTTTGTAGAAAGCCTATTGGTCCATATTTCTTGATGCTTCTATATTGGAGCGGAGTCTTGAGGTGGGTAGAATATAGTTGTGCAATAATTGGCTGTTGATTGCTGGTGTTGACTTCTTGATGTGTAGTGCCTCGCAAACGTCAAGCCGCCTGCTATCGCTGTATCTATCGATGATTTCTGTGTTGTTTACTAGGATTTCTCTGGCGATGGTTTGGTTATGGGAAGAGATTATATGTTCCTTAATGGAGCCCTGTTGCTTATGCATCGTTAAACGCCTAGAAAGAGATGTTGTTGTCTTGCCTATATACTGGGTTTTTTGGAGCTTACAGTCCCCAAGTGGGCATTTGAAGGCATAGACGACGTTAGCCTCTTTTAAAGCGTTCTGTTTTGTGTCTGGAGAGTTTCTCATGAGTAGGCTGGCCGTTTTTCTGGTTTTATAGTAAATCGTCAGTTGTATCCTCTGATTTTTGTCTGTAGGGATAACGTTTCTATTAACAATATCTTTCAGGACCCTTTCCTCCGTTTTATGAGCTGTGGAAAAGAAGTTCCTGTAAAATAGTCTAATAGGGGGTATAGACAACTAACACAACACCTATACCCCCTATTAGACTATTTTACAGGAACTTCTTTTCCACAGCTCATAAAACGGAGGAAAGGGTCCTGAAAGATATTGTTAATAGAAACGTTATCCCTACAGACAAAAATCAGAGGATACAACTGACGATTTACTATAAAACCAGAAAAACGGCCAGCCTACTCATGAGAAACTCTCCAGACACAAAACAGAACGCTTTAAAAGAGACTAACGTCGTCTATGCCTTCAAATGCCCACTTGGGGACTGTAAGCTCCAAAAAACCCAGTATATAGGCAAGACAACAACATCTCTTTCTAGGCGTTTAACGATGCATAAGCAACAGGGCTCCATTAAGGAACATATAATCTCTTCCCATAACCAAACCATCGCCAGAGAAATCCTAGTAAACAACACAGAAATCATCGATAGATACAGCGATAGCAGGCGGCTTGACGTTTGCGAGGCACTACACATCAAGAAGTCAACACCAGCAATCAACAGCCAATTATTGCACAACTATATTCTACCCACCTCAAGACTCCGCTCCAATATAGAAGCATCAAGAAATATGGACCAATAGGCTTTCTACAAACACTTCTATTCAATACCCATTGTTTTCTGTTCTGTCTTGTGTTGATACTTTTAATACCCTATTAATATCCCCTGTTCTGTCTTGTGTTAATGCCACATCATCCTTCCCACCTCACTCAAATGTAGATATAATATCAGAGAGACGTAAGTTCTAATCAGTTGTGTATTTGTGAAGTCTTTGAAAATGTAATAAGTTTTACGAAACGCGCCCGTGTCGCGTCAGACTAGAAATAAAAATGAATTTTGGAGAAGCGATTTTTGATTTACCTCCAACAGTGAAGCGTAATGTACGAAAGATTGAGAAATTTCGTGTTAGAATTATTAATCTTACTTTTTCGGTCATATTTAATAATATATATATATATATATATATATATATATATATATATATATATATATAAAGAGAGAGAGAGAGAGAGAGAGAGAGAGAGAGAGAGAGAGAGAGAGAGAGAGAGAGAGAGAGAGAGAGAGAGAGAGAGAGAGAGAGAGATCTTCATTCTACTTTTTGCTCTGATGAAGGCGAATTAGCCGAAAACGCGTTAAGCATTCTCTATTTTTCACATGTGGTTATTCTGCATATATATATATATATATATATATATATATATATATATATATATATATATATATATATATATATATATATATATATATATATATATACACATATATATATATATATATATATATATATATATATATATATGCATATATATGCAAGCCAAGTTGTTTTACTTGTTTAGTTATTGTGGAACTAACACTGGTGTACTGAAAATGTTTTCCACTACAAATATTCTCTTACATTTTATGTCTGTTCTCACATTTCTTCCTCCGATTTTACAGTTTTGTTGATTAAATTTCTAACTATATAATTTTTTTCCATTGTTCATTCTATTTCATATTTTCAAATTTATCTTTCACATTGTTTACTCTCACAAATTTAAAAAAAAAACGCAGGGTGGCTTCTGTTTTAATTTTATTGGCTAAACCTTTTTCAATTTCCTTTTCTTCATTTTTCCTTATCATAGTGTACTCATTTCAGGCCCATTTAAGGTTCTGGCATTATTCAAGGTTTTGGAAATTTTCTGTATTGTTTTTTTAAGCTTTTTCTGACTTTTACGTTAACTTCCGTTACCTGTTGTTAAATCAATTGTATTTTGTATTATTTCGTTTTTAATTTAGCCTTGGAATTACCAGTTTTACTTCTCTCCCATCGTGCAATTGAATTACATATTTTAAAATAATTCTAGATAATTAAATGTATATAGAAAACTTTTCGATTCCATATATCTTATTCTCCCATAGTTTAGTCTAATTATTATTTGTATTATTATTATTATTATTATTATTATTATTATATCATACTTGGTATCATAATAAATTTAAAATATCACATAACCATTTTTAACAACTTTCCTTAGGAGTGTGTAAACTTCAGATTTCGTTCCGTCATCTAGTAGAGACAGTCTAAAAATCTATGGTATATATTGCTCTCTGTTAATGTTACTTCCTGTGTTGTTGGTACATAAAGGTTTCCATCAGCAGGTTGAAGAAATCGTCTGTCCGCCTGTCATTTGTCCTGTCCTCCTTCTGTACCCAGCCTGTGCACTTTAAAATTACAAACTACCGCAATAATAGCGTTAATTTTCTCCTAGTTAACGGGTAATAGCGAGTATGTGACCATCTCCATAGTATGATTATAATTTTCTGTGGTTCATGTGTTATTGAGGGGGCGGGTTATACACATTTGCAGTCATAATGGTTATGCTTGGGATTAAGATCGTACCTGCAATAATTTCTACGCTGTCCTATTTTTGCCGCTGAACTATAATAACTAACACGGTGACACTTACAAAGATAACTAATCCTTTCTTCTTTTCAAAGTTAGGTCTCATCTTCAAGCCAAGTAATATTTGGCAGCATCTACCTCAGATAATATATACGTTCTCAATGAATTTGGTATATGTCAGTGCTACAATATTATGGCCAAGCCATCTATATTTGCATAAAACAATTGTATAAAATCATTGGCATTGTTTCCGTAGTTGTGGCCTCTTTCATTTGAGTTATGGTAATCCATAATGGTACCTGGTTATGTTATGGTACCTGGTAATCCAGCTGGGTTACCATATAGTGCACTTGACCAGTTTCCCCTGTGCTATTACCCTGTAGAAACACGAGCTCTTCTTCGGTTTTCTGTATAAGTTAGCTCTTTAACCGATGCAATATTTGTCTTGATTGTAGCTCCCTGTTTATTTTAGCAGACCTTCCTGCCCACCAGAGGGCCAGTCTTACATTCTCTATCCTTTTGCATATCTTTCACATTCCTCAACACTTCTATCTTTGTACATGTATATATAACATTAATAATTTTGTAACTAGCGCCAAAAGATTGTTATTTGCTTAGCTAAACGAACTAGAGGGTTCAGTTCCTGAACCAATTATGTGCCTCTGTAATCCTTTACACCACCGACCACGGGATGGGTATGGGGTGCATAATAAAGAAAGACACTGGAAAATTATATCTGTTTAACATTTCTAAAGCTCAGCTTCACAGGCATGAGTCGCTCTCTATTCACTTAGCAGTAGAATTACCCAGGAGTTAGGCAACTGTTGTGGGTTGTATTCTAGGAAAGGTCAAGTTGTTGGCTTTGGGGAACCTAGATAAGTTTAACAGGCTTCCTGTCTCCGATGATGGAAACCAACCTCTACAAATACTACAATACTTAGCAATGTGTTCCTTTAAGCTAAATCTGTTTAAAAGGCGTTCGTGATCGTTGCGTTAGGCTTTTATCCTTCTCCATCTCAACCAGTTCTTGATGTGATCTCGTTCTCAGTTCCACGATCTGGAGCTTGATCAGTTGACGTGTGAGTGGGGGAGGCTGGGGGTGCGCGCGCGTGCGCCTGTGTCTGTGTAATTACCTAAGAGTAGTTACAGGATGAGAGTTATGCTTGTGGTGTCCCGTCTTCCAAGCACTCTTTGTCATATAACGCTTTGAAGCTACTCACGGTTTTGGCCTCCACCACCTTCTCACCTAACTTGTTCCAACCGTCTACCACTCTGTTTGCGAAAGTGAATTTTCTTATATTTCTCCGCCAGCTTTGTTTCGTTAGTTTAAACCTATGACCTCTTGTTCTTGAAGTTCCAGGTCTCAGGAATTCTTCCATATCAATATTATCGATTCCTGTTACTATTTTGTACGTAGTGATCATATCGCCTCTTTTTCTTCTATCTTCTAGTTTTTCATATTTAATGCCTCTAACCTCTCCTCGTAGCTCTTGTCCTTCAGTTCTGGGAGCCACTTAGTGGCATGTCTTTGCACCTTTTCCAGTTCGTTGATGTGCTTCTTAAGATATGGGCACTACACAACCACCGCATATTCCAGCTTTGGTCTTACAAAAGTCGTGAACAGTTTAGTATTTCACCATCCATATATTTAAAAGCAATTCTGAAGTTAGAAAGTGTAGCATAGGCTCCTCGCACAATGTTCTTAATGTGGTCCTCAGATGACAGTTTTCTATCTAGAACCACCTCTAGATCCCTTTCTTTGTCAGAATTCCTTAAAGATTTCTCACAATTTATAGGTGTGTGTGTGTGTGTGCGTAACTGTTTTCTTGGTAAAACTTTGCGAGTTTTTAAGTACACTTGCTGAAATCGAGTAGAATACATTATGACTATTTTAAAACGTGTCAGACAATAGAATGGTGAGTTTAAATACTTATTTTGAATATTTTTACAGAGGAAATGGGCCATTTGGTCTTTGTTACAAAGTATGTAGTTACCCGGTTGATGAGTTTAAAGATTATTTTTACACGTAAACGTCACAGATAGAGCGCATATATTGTGTTACCCCTGAGCTGTTAATTCTGATGTCTTTTGTAATATAATATTTTGGTTGCTGTTGCTTCTGTTATTGTTGTATATAGTTGTTTTTACTGTTACTTGTTTTACTACTGATGTTACTGTTGTTCCTTGTATTACTACTGTTGTTACTGTTGTTCCTTGTATTACTACTGTTGTTCCTTGTATTACTACTGTTGTTACTGTTGTTCCTTGTATTACTACTGATTTTACTGTTGTTCCTTGTTTTACTACTGATGTTACTGTTGTTCCTTGTATTACTACTGTTGTTACTGTTGTTCCTTGTATTACTACTGTTGTTACTGTTGTTCCTTGTATTACTACTGATGTTACTGTTGTTCCTTGTATTACTACTGATGTTACTGTTGTTCCTTGTATTACTACTGTTGTTACTGTTGTTCCTTGTATTACTACTGTTGTTCCTTGTATTACTACTGTTGTTACTGTTGTTCCTTGTATTACTACTGATTTTACTGTTGTTCCTTGTTTTACTACTGATGTTACTGTTGTTCCTTGTATTACTATTGTTGTTACTGTTGTTCCTTGTATTACTACTGTTGTTACTGTTGTTCCTTGTATTACTACTGATGTTACTGTTGTTCCTTGTATTACTACTGATGTTACTGTTGTTCCTTGTATTACTACTGTTGTTACTGTTGTTCCTTGTATTACTACTGATGTTACTGTTGTTCCTTGTATTACTACTGATGTTACTGTTGTTCCTTGTATTACTACTGATGTTACTGTTGTTCCTTGTATTACTACTGATGTTACTGTTGTTCCTTGTATTACTACTGATGTTACTGTTGTTCCTTGTATTACTACTGATGTTACTGTTGTTCCTTGTATTACTACTGATGTTACTGTTGTTCCTTGTATTACTACTGATGTTACTGTTGTTCCTTGTATTACTACTGATGTTACTGTTGTTCCTTGTATTACTACTGATGTTACTGTTGTTCCTTGTATTACTACTGATGTTACTGTTGTTCCTTGTATTACTACTGATGTTACTGTTGTTCCTTGTATTACTACTGATGTTACTGTTGTTCCTTGTATTACTACTGATGTTACTGTTGTTCCTTGTATTACTACTGATGTTACTGTTGTTCCTTGTATTACTACTGTTACTGTTGTTCCTTGTATTACTACTGATGTTACTGTTGTTCCTTGTATTACTACTGATGTTACTGTTGTTCCTTGTATTACTACTGATGTTACTGTTGTTCCTTGTATTACTACTGATGTTACTGTTGTTCCTTGTATTACTACTGATGTTACTGTTGTTCCTTGTATTACTACTGATGTTACTGTTGTTCCTTGTATTACTACTGATGTTACTGTTGTTCCTTGTATTACTACTGATGTTACTGTTGTTCCTTGTATTACTACTGATGTTACTGTTGTTCCTTGTATTACTACTGATGTTACTGTTGTTCCTTGTATTACTACTGATGTTACTGTTGTTCCTTGTATTACTACTGATGTTACTGTTGTTCCTTGTATTACTACTGATGTTACTGTTGTTCCTTGTATTACTACTGATGTTACTGTTGTTCCTTGTATTACTACTGATGTTACTGTTGTTCCTTGTATTACTACTGATGTTACTGTTGTTCCTTGTATTACTACTGATGTTACTGTTGTTCCTTGTATTACTACTGATGTTACTGTTGTTCCTTGTATTACTACTGATGTTACTGTTGTTCCTTGTATTACTACTGATGTTACTGTTGTTCCTTGTATTACTACTGATGTTACTGTTGTTCCTTGTATTACTACTGTAGTTTCTTGTATTACTATTGTTGTAACTAGTGTTCCTTCTATTACTATTGTTCCTTGTATTACTTTAATTGTTACTGTTGTTGTTGTTGTTGTTGTCCTTGTTTTACTATTATTCCTTGTATTACTATTGGTGTTCCTTGTACTACTTTTGTTGTTACTGTTGTTCCTTGTATTATTATTGTTGTTATTGCAGCAGCAGCAGCAACAACAACAGCAATAATAATAGAAGCAGCAGCAACAACAACAATAACAGAATAAGCAGCATCTATTATTGTTGTTGTTGCTGTGGTTGCTATTATTATTATTATTATTATTATTATTATTATTATTATTATTATTATTATTATTATTGTTATTATTAATATTATTATTATTATTATTATTATTATTATTATTATTATTATTATTATTATTATTATTATTGCTGTTTCGCTGATGCTGCCTCTATCATTGCGTACATATAGCCTACGCATAACTAATATATATACCCCTCATAACGCCTTCGTATCGTTAAAATGCATTTCAAAACTCAGCACTCTTTATCTCCCTAATTCATTGGCTATGTACACTTCAATTATGCGTACATTGTACATTAAAAAAATTAAAACAAAAAAAAAGATTCCCTTCATAGTGTCCCGAGAAATTAACATGAAGCGCTAATGTGATAGAGCACGATGTATTGCTCAAAGCTGTATGAGGTTAACAAAAAGTGCATCACACACTAACCAAAATTACACGACGCACAAATAAAAATTATTATTCCATCGAAAATGTAAACAAACGCTTTGGAGTGCGAGTGTATATAACATATGGTTCCCCCCACTGACTAGTGTAACATACAGTAACCCGACCTACGCACATTGAGGGGCCTGACGGCCGAGTGGACAGTGCCTGGTATTCGTAGTCCTAAGGGGTCCGGGTTCAGGAACCTTACCGTGTCGAGGCGCACAGGGGGGTCTAGAACGGACCTGAATCCTTGTCGCTTTCCTTTCCCGTGTGTGGATGGTGTTATTGCTGAACAGATCCACAAAGGCCTTGATGAGGGTTCGAACCCATGCGCAGGATGTTCCCAGGCGCGCTCTATAGTCAACTGTTCCAGTACGACGGTTGTTCATTTGATATATCACGTTATTATGATTTATGTGTGTTATTACTGGTTTCAGCCACGTTATTGTGACTTGCTCTCTGCATAATGTGACATGCATGGTATCATACACAAGCAATGTATGATCTTAAGGAACATTATACACGTACCATGTAACGTGCATGGTAACGGAGAAGAGTAACGTTGGAACCTTAGTACGTAACGTATGTATGTTTATTTTAACGGAAACAAGCACGGTAGAATCCTCCGTTAGTAGCGTATGATCCCCACTAAGTAACACCCAAGGTAACTTCCACTAAGTAACACCCATGGTAATCCCCACAAAGTTAAGCCCATGGTAATCCCCACTAAGTAAGTCCCATGGTAATCCCCACAGTTAAGCTCATGGTAATCCCCACTAAGTAAGCCCCATGGTAATCCCCACAAAATAACGCCCATGGTAATCCCCACTAAGCAAAGCCGATGGTAAGAGACAAATTAAGTTTGAGCCTCAATAACATGGGGCCCTAAGTAAGTAATACTGCTAAAATGAAATAACAAAAAACTATGACACTCAACACAAAATAAGTTAGTAAAAGCTTACGCCAAATTAGAATTAACAGTAAGCAGTAACAATAAATATGATATAGCAGCAGCCGATAAAGCATTTAAGAGTGGGGGCCCATACCCCCCCCGGGTATACTCCAGATATAGCGCATATCCTGCAGTCGTCACAGTGGGCGGCGGCGGTGAACAAGACCGTCTTGCAGGGTCCGTTCCTAATAAAGTATTACATGCATCCCGTCCCACGTTTTATTAAGCACAAAATTGGGTTGAAAGACGTCAGGACGAAATTGTATATTGTATAGCCCCCCTTTTTGTCATACGAAATCACCCATCCAGCAGACAGCCTCAGCTCTTTCATTTCCAACGCTCGCTCCTCACTGGCCAATCTACCTTTGTTAGAAACTACAAGGTAAGGAGGAGTGATGTTGTATAATGGCGCCTGAGCTCTGCAGGGTCGAATAACACAGCTAGTCAACAGGGGGATGCTCCGTGCTGGATACTTGTTATTATTAAGGAATTACCGTCACAAAAGAGACGGCTTGTTGACAAGCAATTTAAAGGCTGTTGAAGTAAAATCCGGAGATCCCTGTTACATTAATTTTGTGCTGAGAGGGAGGTTGGTCCAAGCCAGACCCCGTGACGGCTTATGATGTACAACATGTTGTACAATTTCTCGAAATTAACAAGTTTTTTTTTTTTAACATATTTATATTACGCGTTCTTTACATAAGGGTTTCGTACCCTCGTTAAAAGTACACTTTGTGACGAAAATATTCGTACCATTTCAAATTTTATTCTTCACCAGAGTCACTGTGTAGGAAAATGTAGAGAACGCTAGCCGACTGAAGAGAGACTGCGATTACCCGGAATTGAAAGAGCGATAGCCCGGTGCTGAAAAACAGCGATAGCTGGATTTAAAGAAAAACGTAAACCCCGATAGTGAACGAAAGTGACAAAAAAAAAGATCATAGTGCGAGAAACAGCCGTAGCAACAGCCCCAACGGTAAAAAAAAAAATCAGATATACCGATACCGGAAAAGACACTGGTCAAATTATTACTACTAAAAAAAACGAAAGCCTGATACCGAATGATACTGCAATAGGCTTATCCGATAATTATTAGCGAGGCAAAAATAGCCTCTTTTTTCCCCTTATTAAATTGTTTACATTACAATGATATACATATATACATTATTTTACAAAGGAAACATTACATTACATATAGTTGATAGAATTTTATGTAAAACAATGTTTCATATCATTAACAGCATAATTCGTAAACCCCAAATGTTATACTTTAATGCCTTTCAAAAGACTCATTATTTTGTCTACCGAATAACGTTCCTGCCTGCCTCTCCACTTACAATAACCTTCCTGCCTGCCTCTCCACTTACAATAACCTTCCTGCCTGCCTCTCCACACACAATAACCTTCCTGCCTGCCTCTCCACACACAATTATCTTGTCTTGAGTTTATCTTGAGATGATTTCGGGGCTTTTTAGTGTCCCCGCGGCCCGGTCCTCGACCAGGCCTCCACCCCCAGGAAGCAGCCCGTGACAGCTGGCTAACACCCAGGTACCTATTTTACTGCTAGGTAACAGGGGCATAGGGTGAAAGAAACGCTGCCCATTGTTTCTCGCCGGCGCCCGGGATCGAACCCGGGACCACAGGATCACAAGTCCAGTGTGCTGTCCGCTCGGCCGACCGGCTCCCAATAACCTTCCTGCCTGCCTCTCCACACAATAACCTTCCTGCCTGCCTCTCCACACAATAACCTTCCTGCCTGCCTCTCCACACCCAATAACCTTCCTGCCTGCCTCTCCACACACAATAACTTTCCTGCCTGCCTCTCCACACCCAATAACCTTCCTGCCTGCCTCTCCACACACAATAACTTTCCTGCCTGTCTCTCCACACAATAACCTTCCTGCCTGCCTCTCCACACAATAACCTTCCTGCCTGCCTCTCCACACCCAATAACCATCCTGCCTGCCTCTCCACACAATAACCTTCCTGCCTGCCTCTCCACACAATAACCTTCCTGCCTGCCTCTCCACACACAGTAACCTTTCTTCCTGCTTCTCCCCACAATAACCCTCCTTCTTGCCTATCATTTGTTGGGAATCTCATGAATATTTCTAGGCCCATTCTCCTAAAATGAAAGTACTTATGGTAGCTATTTGGTCGAATAGTAGCAATATTTTGTGATGGGCAACCAGAAAGTTGACTTTTGTATTATTGAATTTAGTGAAATCGGAAACTTTTTTTTAACCGCAACATAAATATAAAACCAAATCTAACCTAGCTTAACTTTTCCTTGCAATCCTGGGCCTAATAAACACCATCTTAGGCCTAATATAGTATATACATGAATTGTACTAGGCTTAGGAATATTTAAATTTAGTTTTTAGCTTTATTTTTCCGGGCTATAAAATAATTAGTACAAAAGTGGTTTAGTGGTGGTCCATCACTACGTATTGGTACGTTTGACCAAATAGTTTCTATATGTACTATCAGTTCAGAAGGATGGGTTATTCTATTCTATATATCTATAGAATTGTCCACGTTGTTTTGGAACAATAAATTTGACAAGAAGCTTTGCCCATATTGCTTGCTAGTTAAAAAGTGAATATGGCTCCTCTATTTTAGGCGATATACAGTATTTTGGAGCAAGGCGTCATATATACTTGTTGATTAGTCACTATTATGAATCCTTCAACATCACAAACCTGTCTGAAAACGTTAATTGCTCAAAGATAAAAAAAATGCGGTAAAAAAAAAAATACAGGCAAAGTCCTTATTATCTGGCATATGTACGAAATAATAGGGTTGCCCAATACTGAAATAAAATACCAACGATCAGCTGACGCCATATACACAACCTCCCGCCCTACAGTGAGGCAAGTCTCTTTCTTAATACACACACACCTTGTTTAGTCGCCACTCCTCTATCTACAGACAACAAACACTTTTGAAGCCTTGTCGTTCTCAACACTGACGCGTCTCTGCTCTCTCGACATTTGTACTCGTGCAGTCATCGCAAGGATAAACCCTTCATGCAAACTGCATTTACACATCACGAAGAAGAAATAAAATATCGACAAGCGTAAGGGGATATGTGATAGGCTTGTCCGATAATGAGAGACAACAATAGGTTTGTTCAATACTGACAAAGATAGCGACAAGTGATAGGCTTATACGTCACTGAACGACACAGCTATAGGCTTGCCCGATAATGAAAGGGGTAGCTTGCCAAATACTGAATGAGACGGCGATAGGTTTACCTGATACTGAGACAGCGACAGGTTTACCTTATACTGAAACAGCCATTGGGTTACCCCTTACTGAAAGAGGCAGCTTTAGGTTTACCATACTGAAAGAGCAACAGCGACACTCTGATATCAAACAATACCCCAAGACAGGAAAAGAAAGCAAATAGACGGAAATTCCTGCGAAGACAGCTGGGAACATTCACGTATACAAGTGCTCGAGACAATGCATCATTTCCTATAGAATACAAAGACAGCCTAGTGTCAGCAGCCCAGGGAATTCGTCCCGAACAGCTGGTCCCGGCTGTTGGTGTACTGGAGACCAAACGATAGCACCCAACATCATTAGTCCGAAATTGATTGCGAGAGACTGTCCGTAATTATATTAGAACAATTATACAGACAGGTCGAAATAATAGTGCGAAATAATACAGTACGAAATCATAGTACGAAATGTTTTGGAAATATAACCCAAAATAAAGCTAGAATATAGCACGAAATAATTTGGAACTATACAACAAAATAAACCTGAAATAGTATGGAAAATAAGTCCGAAATAATCCTGAAATATAGCCCAAAATAATCTGGAAATATAGGCCGAAATAATTTGGAAACACAACCCTAAAATAATGTATAGAGTCCGCATAATTACCAACAACAATACATCTATAATACTAATGATATATATGTCGATAAATATAATGTGTGAAGACATCGAAATAGGAGAGCAATATAGTGAGCGTTGGTTATTGGTGTTCAAAAAATAGCCGCCCATTTACCAAATCTTCCTGACTCATTAACAATGTTATAGCTTCAGTCATATGCCTCTATACCATCTACAGCTTCAGACATATGCCTCTATACCATCTACAGCTTCAGACATATGCCTCTACATCATGCATAGCTTTAGTCGTTTGCCCTTACACCACCCACAGCTATACTAAACCGCTTCCTCCGGCAAGGTGTGAATTACTTCCCGACAGCTACCATTTAAAATGCCATAAAGTCCATCATAAGAAACTGATTCCAGCTAACCTAATTCCCAACATCTCGTGCAGTGTTCACCAGCGATCCCCGCTTCTCTCACCCTCATTCACACCATGGCTACCCATCTCCTTGGTCTTTGTCTCCTCTACCATCAAATTCATACACATAAACTCTTTCTTTACTATTCGTTAACTATTCGTTGATTATAATAAAACCATCTCTATATGTTTTCCTCAATCTTAACGATTTACCGACTTTGACCTTCCTCATCTTTCCATGATATTTTCATTCCTTACTCTATGCTCCTAACGCCACAAATAAACCTTAGATTGTTCATTTGAACCGTTCTTGATAGTTGATGCAGACGCCGCCGCAATGTCTGGCGTCCATACACATGGGTTGTTGTCAAACCACGACCCCCCTACACGCTACCTTTCCTATCTCAGTCTTCTTAAACTGGCCTATCATTGCATCAGCCACTTTTCTTCCGTGCTTTAGTCTATTTTCAAAACCTCGTCACCAAATACGCTTTTATCAATTACTAAAATGTCAAGACCAGCTGTATTCCCGCTTTGTCATAGGCTTCCACGCTCACACGTGACAAATTTCTTACAATGTCCACACAACTAATTCCACTACGGAACCAGCCTCTTCCATCCCTAAATTCTCTATTAATTCATATACACTTGCAATAGCTATTTTCCCCATTCACAGCACCCACCATACTTAGTAGAGTAATGACTTAGTACGCCTTACACTCTCCACGTTCCCCATTACTGTAATATCAAAAAACAATCACAGATCTCACCAGTCATCGTTCTTGTAAATTGTTACAAGCCCTTTATATTACCATTTCGCTGCTGCATTTAATTATTTCTACATACTGGATACCTATTTGATATCTGCAGCTTCCCCAGATATGAGCTTCTGCACCAATGCGCATTTGGAAATCATTCTATGTTCCATTCTCCTAACACCGGCAAAACTACCACTTATGAGCACATTTGTATTTATTTAATCAATTCCAGTCATCAAAGTCATCATTACTCCCAAGTTTATCTTATATTCCCGCTGGCTCATAGACCAGCTCCCAGAGCTCGCCTTAACTTATATGTCCACACCATTATAATAAGCCTACAAATTCTTTTCCCCTTAAGAAGAAACTTCACACACACACACCGCCAGAACGAACATTATTTGTTCAGTAGATTTTTATATTCTATATTTGTATTTATATTTGTATACTGATTCCAAGCTACAATGTAACATTATTCGAAGAGTAATTAGTAGTAGTAGTTGTATTAGTAGTAATGGCAGCAGTAGTAGTAGTAGTGCTAGTAAAAGTATTAGTACTGAACTGGTGAATTTGTTCCAAAGTACATATTGATGATACCTTCAGCGGCAGTCCACATAACAGCGAATATCTCAAGTCACACGCGGCCACACATTCAGTTGTATATGCAAACCCCAGCCTGTAATATCAATCAACCCCAGCCTGTAGTATCAATCAACCTCAACCGTTAATATAAATTAACCACAGCTTGTAATATCATACAACCCCAGCCTGTAATATCAATCAACCCCAATCAGTAATATCAATCAACCCCAGCCTGTAATATCAATCAACCACATCCAGTAATATCAATCAACCCCAGCCTGTAATATCATTCAACCAATCCAGTAATATCAATCAACCTCAGCCTGTAATATCAATCAACCACAACCTTGTAATACCAATCAACCACAATCTTTAATATCATACAACCACAGCCTGTAATATCACTCAACCACATCCAGTAATATAATACAACCATAGACTATAATATCATTCAATCAAATCCAGTAATATCATACAACCTAAGACTGTAATATCATTCAACCACCGCCTGTAATTTCATATAACTACAGCCAGTAATATCATACAAACACAGTCTGTAATATCATACAACCACAACCTGCAATAACATTCAACTTCAGCCTACAATATCATACAACCACAGACTGCAGTACCATACAACCACAGTCTGCAATATCATCAATAACAACAACCAGTATTTAACAACAACTGCCACCAGCATTTAAACAAGTATGCAATATTATTATATAACAATAAACCGCAATCGTATACAGCAACCTAAATATACATAAACATCTTCCAAAACATACATCATCACATAATCAAAGCCTTCAAAATCCTACAGTCACAGTAGGCGACACCATGCAATCCACAACCTGCAATATCGTGCAATCAAAACCAACAATGTAAAATTACAGCCTGCAAAAATCGTATAACCACAGCTTGCGATATAATGCTACACACTGTAACATCGTACAATCACAGCCTGCAACATCCTACAATCAGAGCCTACGATATAAAATAACAGCCTGCAACATCCTACAATCAGAGCCTACAATATAAAATAACAGCCTGCAACATCCTACAATCAGAGCCTACGATATAAAATAACAGCCTGCAACATCCTACAATCAGAGCCTACAATATAAAATAACAGCCTGCAAGTCCTACAATCACAGTCCATGATATAAAATAACAGCCTGCATCATCGGACAATCACAGCCCATGAATAAAATTGCAGCCGACGATATCAGCCTACAATATTGCAGCCTGAAATATTGTACAATTACGTACTACAATATCGCACAACCAAACCTACGATATACAATTACAGCCTGCAATATCGTACAAAGACAACCTGAAAAATACAAACATCAACCTGAAAAATACTTCATCAAAAGTCCAAGGTAGCCGTGAGCGACAACCTAAGATATCGCATAAAACGTTATCCTGGTTAATAGCGCATCAGTTAACTGAGATAACCAAAAACATGCATTGCGAATACTGTATACTGACACAGGTAAATAATAAACGTCAGCTCTCTGCGATAACGGTGAAAGATAGCAGTAATTAACAATCAAAGCAACAGAATGACGAGACCAGAGTAACTGATAGCCTAGTCCCCGTAGAAAATAATATATATATACAGAGAGATAACACAAATTCCATCCATCAATAACCCGTAAAAAATTAAAAAAGCGGACAAGAGGTGACAGAAGCACGGAAGGACAAAATAAAAGTACACAAAAATAGTAATATAATATATGATAATGAAAATGATTTTTCGTCCCGGGGAAAGAAATTTGTGTTCGATAATCTCTCTTGGAGATTGATGATTGCTCCTAGGGTCTACCCCACAACCTAGTTGGATTTAGTGACCGCTCCTAGGACCCCCGGCGGCCTAGATGCACTGGTGACCGCTCCTAGGACTCCTGGCGGCCTAGATGCACTGGTGACCGCTCCTAGGACGCCAGTGTCGAATCCCACAGCCTGAATTGACTAGTGCGTGAGCGGTCGACTCCACAACCTAATTGAACTAGCTCCCGACCGACCCCATACCCTGGCTGGAATAGGTGACCTGTCTTGTAACCCAGCAATCAAACCTACATACTGGCTACAGTTGATAACTGCTCCTATGACTACGGCGGTCGACCCTGCAGCCTGGTTAAACTAGAAACCGTTTCTAGGTTACCACGGCTGTCGACCTACCAGCCTGGCTAGACTGGTGACAGCTTCTAGGAAATGGGTGGTCGACCCACAGCCTGATTATGTTTTTATTTATATACAAGGGTTCTTACATTCTTGTAAAGCAACTAGCACGCATAGCGTTTCGGGCAGGTCCTTAATCCTAATTTTCCCTGGAATACGACCCGCCAAATCGTTTAACAACCAGGTACCCATTCACTGCTGGGTGAACAGAGGCTACAGTTAAGGACTGACACCCAGTCAATCCTCCTCGACCAGGATACAAACCCAGGCCAAAGCGCTCACGAAGCACCCGGCGAGTGCTTTACAACTGCGTCATGGGCACACAAGACTTTGCCGGTGACCGATTCTAGGACTCCAGCCGTCAACTCCACTGCCTAGCCAGTCTTAGTGACCGCTCCTAGGACCTCGGCGGGGGTGTCAACTTTCAACCAAAGGTATCACCAAGGTAGTCCTCGTTATATACGTATGCTATTCAGAGCCAAGAAGAGACGGAAGCCTAATGCTTTTCACTCCAAATTCGATCGGATACCATTTTTTTGTAAATTCCGGTTTAGACTCCATAAATACCATGTAAATACTTTTCAAATTCCAGTATACTTTGCATGTATGCCGTTTTGTTCATTCTAGTGTTAATCAATATATTCTGCGCATATGCTTTTGAGATTTACTGAAATCCTATGTATTTTTTAATTCTGATTTAAATGTTATACCTAACCTAAACTAAGTAAGAATATTCTATATTCGTGTATGAATACTGAGGGAGATGGAGGTGATGTGTGTGAGGGCGTATTGGAGGGGAGGGGGGTTGTAAGTAATGGAGTATTGGAGGGTCGGGAGTGTTAGAGTAAGGTAGATTAGTGAGAGTCTAAGTCATCTCCGAGTACACCGAGTCACTAGGAAACGATCGTGCGATGAGTATAATAACTAAGAAACGATGAGAACGGCGAGTAACTAGGGAACGATGATCATGGAGATTAAATACTGAAAAATGAGTACAATCAGTAAGTAACTGGGGAAGAATGGGTACAAACTGGTGCCAATGTTCCCCCCCTTGTCTTTACGGATGGCCCACGCAATGCTCCCACATAGGTATATTGCCCCCTGACACCGCCTCTCTGTAGATAATTCTAGAGTAGAACGCTCTACCGTCTCATTTGTCCATACCGCAGCCATCCTGGGTAACAAACTACCGGGTCGTAATTCCTCCAACACCCCTTCATATCTGACCCTTCAAGAAGGGACTCCGGAAACATCATCTAGAGCAATATGGTTTGTATTTAATCTTCTTCACGTCTGCTGGTCAAGCATTACTGAGGTTTGCTGCTAGCTTATTATATATATAAGAACACAACGGTATATCGCCGTAGCTGAATTCAATAATAATATGGTGAACGATCAATGTTCGTTGAAACGAAGTGTTCACAGCTCGTCAGAAATCTAATGACCACAGTTCGTAGAAACGGAATGATCAGAGCTCGAAGAAACGGAATGACCACGGCTTGTAGAAACAGAAGGATCACCGCTCATTAGCAATGGAATGACCACAGTTCGTAGAAATGGAATAGCCACAAGTCGTAGAATCGAAATGATCACAACTTGTAGAACCGGAATAGCCTCAGTTCGTAGAAACAGATTGATCATAGCTCGTAGCAACGTTATAAGCGCAACTCGTATAGATGAATGATCATATATAAAAAAGAAGCAGTATGTTGTATGGTCCCATATACATCGACATCACCTCCGCATTCATTATTTATGCATTATACAACAAATAAATATGGTCTAATAACGCAAGAAATATGCGCAATGGTCTCATCGCGGATTAACGCGCCAATTGCCTATCCATGCGTTGAGTATAAATGTCCCAGTGCGCTGAGTATATATGTACCAGTACGCTGAGTATATATGTACCAGTACGCTGAGTATATATGTACCAGTACGCTGAGTATATATGTACCAGTACGCTGAGTATATATGTACCAGTACGCTGAGTATATATGTACCAGTACGCTGAGTATATATGTACCAGTACGCTGAGTATAAATCTCCCAGTGTGCTGAGTGCCCAACCACTTGGACTGGACGGTAGAGCGACGGTCTCGCTTCGTGCAGGTCAGCGTTCAATTCCCGACCGTCCAAGTGGTTGGGCACCATTTTTTTTTTCGCCCGTCCCATCCCGAATTCTTATCCTGACCCCTTCCAAGTGCTATATTGTCATAATGGCTTGGCTCTTTCTCCTAATAATTCCAATCCTATCCTAGTGTGCAGAGTATATATGTTCCAATGCGTATCTTGAAGTGTATTCGATACACTTGTAGTGTATTTGATACACTTCTAGTGTATCGAATATTTACCAGAGAACCGAATAGTTACAAGAACACCGAATAGTTACCGACACTGAATAGTTACCAGAGCACCGAATGTTTAGCAGAGCACCGAATAGTTACCAGAGCACTAAATAGTTACTAGAGCACAGAATAATTGCGATGGAAATCCATTTGTACACTGAATGTTCATCGATTATTTCCATAGTTGTGATTATTTGTCTCGTTGATAATTTCCATTATTGTGATTATTTCTGTTTCTTTGATCATTTCCATTGTGATTATTTATTTCTTGGCTTATTTCCATTATTCTAATAATTTGTTTCTCTGATTATTTACAGTGTTGTGACTATTCCTATTTTTTTTTTAACTATTTCCTGGGTTGTGATTATTTATATTTCTTTATTTATGTTTCTTTGAAATAAAGTCTCTTTCTGTTTCCAGTGTTGTGATTATTTCTTAGTGATTTATATTTTATTATGTTATTATGATATTATTTTTATTTATGAGTGATTATTTCTTAGATATTTATCGAAGTACGGAACATTTCTCATTACGTTGACCTCATCTCTGAACTCTATATTTATCAGTGTGTTAATATTTCTCTCTGCGCTAATTATTTTACAGGCAGCCAAATATTACCCCGGTCTATGAAAATTGATGTTTCCTGAATATTTCTCAGTACCACAGACTGAGTATACCGAGATAATTATAATTTACAAAATATTTCTCGGTGAGCTTAATATTTCTCGCTGCGCTGGGAGTTCATATTTACAATGTGAATATCCCAATGTGCTAAATACAATATCTTCAAGAGCGCAAATAACTTTAAACGGCGCAGCATAAATACAATATCTTCAAGAGCGCAAATAACTTTAAACGGCGCAGCTAATCACTTCTTGCAATAACCTAGCCCCTAACCTCACTAACCTTACCTAGCCTAACCTAACTAAGTCTACCTTCACCTAGCCTAACATAACCTAACTTAGTCTAGCATCACCTAACCTAGTCTAACCTTACATAACCTAAACTAATCTAGTGTAACCTAGTCTAACCTAACCTAAACTAGTCTAGCTTAGGGCTAACATAACATATTTAACATAATCTAGCCTAACCAACTTAACCTAACTTAACATACCTAACCTTACCTACATCTGCATATATGTACGGATACCTGAGGTATGCAAGGATACATATGAAAGCTATGTAAATATTTATGCATGCTACAAATTACCTTTGACTAGTCTTCCACTGTGGTGTGGGAGGGCCACCTCCATGTTCCGTCTTCCACCCTATTTTCCTCCCCCCCCCCCCACCTCCAAAAAGATACCTGATATACCAGGCTATGATTCACACGTCAGGCTGCGAGCAGCCACGTCCAACAGCCTGGTTGGCCAGACCACAAACCAGGAGGCCCTGGTCAGAGACCGGGCCGTGGGGACGATGATCTTTGGAACCATCGCAAGATAAGATACCCTTTCTCCATACATCTGCCGCAACACACGAACCCGTGTTAGCCACCCGTGTTCCTCGACCCTTGTATGTTAAACGAACCCCACCAAAGACTGATAGTACCCACATGCTACCCAAAGGCTCCCGTGCCCACACCAGTCACTCCCCCACGCCAGGCTACACCCACACAGCCTACGCCAGCCCACACCTACACAGCCTACACCAGCAGCAAGGTCACAACCAGGATTCATCAAGCACTTAAGTGTCTATTTGCGAAATCTGTACATCTGTTCTCAATCATGGCGGGTTACTTTACATTTATTAAACAGTGTACGAGGGCGGAAGCGCTACGAGGTTGCCTATAACAATAATAACCTTGGGTCGAGAACAACCTGGCAACGTTTCCAAGTTCGTACACTGTTTAATAAATACAGATTAAGCCGTCATGACTGAGGAAGGATGTACAGGTCACTTTTGATAGTGGTCACTTTTCCTTGATTTTACGATATTCAAGTCTAGCACAAAAGAGTAATACCAAAATCAAACATAAGATTGCCCCGAGCTGCTGATACCTAACTATATTTACTGTGACTGACAGCCTTACAGAAGTGGAGTGAGTGTACATGGGACCAGACTTTAAATACAGCTGATTCCCTGAGTCTGTTGGTGAATATAATGAAGATTAGTGTGGACTTGAATAGAAACATTTTTAATCTAATGAGCCTGATGCCAACAGACTCATATTTAAGTCCTTATTTTGTTGACAACACTGACTAACAACACTGCAACTACTGCGTTCTATATGAGGGATTACAGAGAGAGAGATGCTCAAGGATGAGGGATCAAGGATACAGATGAGGGATGCTTAAGGTCTATCACCCCCCCCCCCCCAGGCCAGTCCTACAGCCTTCAAGCCTTACACAGCTGGCCTAGACTCTGGTCTTCCTTTAGCCTAGCATCAGTGATCCCTCCCACGACCTACCCATCAAAACATTTCCACTATAAACTTCCCGAGGAATATATCATTACAGTAATACCGCCATCACCATACACTAATGCACATATGTTTCCGAACGGGTTCGCTTTAGATTAAAAATATTTATAGATGGATAAAATGCCAACACTGATATGTTGGTATAAATATGTATCAGGGGCTGGGGAGCGTGGGATCTGATTATTGCTGTGACGTTTATTATGTAAATTTTAATTACAGAGTTGTGATGACGCTGTTGAGAATTACATGTGACCTGTGGGTAATATCTTAATCCAGGGGACATGCACTCTCTTCTCTCTCTCTCTCTTCTCTCTCTCTCTCTCTCTCTCTCTCTCTCTCTCTCTCTCTCTCTCTCTCTCTCTCTCTCTCAACGATAGCAAATCACTCTACTGGATATATCCGAATTTTCAAGTAAAGAAAAGCTCATCCCGATTTGAGTATTATAATTATAAATATTTTTTGTAATGTGATAAGAATTAAGTGGTTGTACTAATTACGATAATTACACTAATTATTTCAGCTGCCTGGCAAACAGAGGCTAGGCGGCCCAGGGTTTGATGGATCACAGGTGGGGGGAATATTTTTTACATTAATTCACAGTGTGATGACAGTGGGGAGAGGGGAGAGGGAGGGGGAGGGGCAGGAGTGAGGGATTGAGAGGAAAGGGACAGGAGAGGTGTAGGAAGAGGGAAAATGGGAGGAGAAAGGGGGAGGAAGATGAGAAGAGATAGTGGAGAAGAGGTAAGTGAATGTTTCTGATATCTTATCTAAAAATCTTGCTTTCCAAACGTTGTCCAACTACCGCGATTCTTTAAGGAGAACTGTAAAGAACAGATAGGCCTACTCAGTAGGGGTAGGCCTAAGTATACAGGTGGTTACAAACAAACCTTTACAGATACGTAAATGAGCAGATATCCCCCCATATATAGATAAATATACGACTAAAGGTAAGCCCACACAAAGGTAAATACAAAGGTAAACACAGGAGTATGAGGGAGCGCGCATGTATCAACCTGTCCTCTTGCATAACACATTGTATTTTGATCCCAAATCCCAAATCCCCTCCGTCAAAATAAGATGTTCTAAAAATCATAGCGGCTCGCAAAATTGACGAGATGTCCCGTTTCCTATTCGTGGATCCTCAGTTAGGTTATGTTCGGGCAATTTAATACATAACTTTGGTGACATTGTGAACGCTGGAGAGGACGAGCTGCATATACGGGTCATATTACTAGGGGATATATCAACAAGCTGTTTAAGTGCATATGCGCATCCTACAGGTACACGTGAGCATATGAGAACAGGTATAATCCGTCCTGAGCAACACTGGAATACGTGAGGGAGAGAATCATGAGCAACACACACTGGCCCACAACCATTGCTTTACTTCACTAGGGCAGACGATCAGTCACAATAACGTGACTGTAAATATGATGACCAAACCACTCATCACAAGATGAAGAAACGACGGTGTTTCGGGAGTTCGGTCAAACCACACATTATCAAGTCGTGTGCTTTTGCTTCACTAGGTTTGCGTCACTAGGTTCGCTTCACTAGTTTGATGGCAAAACAGAAATGAGTAAAATACTGACGCTACAGTACGATTCAGTTTTCAGTATTCAACTGAACGCATTGAAGATCAGTGATCCAAACGAATTCTTTATGAATGTTATACCAACATTCTAACCAACATACCAACTGGGAGTTAATCAGCTGTCACGGGCTGTTTCATGGGGGTGGAGGCCTGGTCGAGGACCGAGCCGCGGGGACACTAAAAAGCCCCGAAATCAACTCAAGATAACCTCAAGATGAACATCGAACTATGTAACACATGTCATCCTAACTCCAATGAACTTTGAAATAGTCATATACAGCATGCACTCTGCGCCAGACCTGGACTCCTGGCATTCTATATTCACAAAGAATTGTAAAAAAACACTATCACAAGCCATAAACATCTGTTAATAGACTGAGCCTAGATACTGGTGTTTTCCCCGATATACTTAAAACAGCGGAGATTATGCCACCTCACAAAGGAGGCAGTAAAGCAGACGCAAAAAAATTTAAGTTCAATAGCTCCAACATCACACATAAAATGTTTAAAGAGCGCTAAGAAATAAGATCACAAAATACATGGAACCACAGTGTCGACATAACTCTGGACAACACGGGTTCAGAACAGGGCGTCCCTGCTCTGTTCTGAACCTTAGAAGGAGGTTTAGGAGCTAAAGCTCTACTCGCAGGTAAATACATTTAGGTGCTTACATACTCGCCTCCCATAACAAAACGGCAACATCTACAACAAGCCCCACCATCAACAAATATATGGCGGTGTGGGCCACTCTCCAACACACCTTACCACAACACTCCACCTCCCTCGCCCCAACTTATCCTCAATATGATTCAACTCGCTTCATTTACACGCCTCCGACAAGACGAGGCGTGGGAGTATTCGTGAGGTGTAGTGTTCGTAAGTCTTCACGAGGCGTGGGAGTGTTCGTGAGGTGTAGTGTTCGTAAGTCTTCATGAGGCGTGGGAGTGTTCGTGAGGTGTAGTGTTCGTAAGTCTTCATGAGGCGCGGGAGTGTTCGTAAGTCTTCATGAGGCGCGGGAGTCTTCGTGAGGTCTAGTGTTCGTAAGTCTTCACGAGGAGTGGGAGTGTTCGTGAGGTGTAGTGTTCGTAAGTCTTCATGAGGCGCGGGAGTCTTCGTGAGGTCTAGTGTTCGTAAGTCTTCACGAGGCGTGGGAGTAGTTCGTGCGGTGTAGTGTTCGTAAGTCTTCACGAGGCGTGGGAGTCTTCGTGAGGTGTAGTGTTCGTAAGTCTTTTCGTGAGGTGTAGTGTTCGTAAGCCTTTACGAGGCCTTGGAGTGTTCGTGAGGTGAAGGTAGTGAGAGTCTCCTTAACACGAGGCTACGTTCACCTTTCCAAAAGACAACATTCAAAGTTTTGTTAACGGTAACTATCGACACTAGCATTGATAAATAGATAATTAGATCATCACCTAAAATAGTGATGGTGATAATACTTCTACTAACATTAATAAGAAACAAATAATAAGAAATATTAATAATTAAATAATACTCCTAATATCCTAGCGCTAAAAATGATCTAAATGAAAATAACCATACGCAAATTGTTAATATGAGTAATAATACTAATAATAGCACTAACGCAATATAAATTAACACTAAAATGATAGATATCAATAATAAAACTAATTGAGATAATTTTCAAATCCTCCTCCAAGCAAAGACTATCTCGCAACGACTCCGTTTTTAAGGGCTTAATCCGTCATATCCCATCTTCCATATACGATGCCTCAAGATAGGATTCGAACCCCCCCAACCCAGAACCAGCCTCCCAGTCTTCGTATTCAACTGGCTGCTATTCGCTCACAACCACGAATACGGAATTACATCCCCCCCCCCCTGTGGCGATTGTCGGAATGTTCTCATTCCAATCATTCTGTCGGATCATTCACACCTGTGATGTACATATTTGCATTATTATCTCCGTCATTCATCACCCTAAGTATTAGTATTCTTCGTCACCAGGTGGCGGGGTAAGTGACTGTGATGCTTATATTATTATTATAACATAATAATTATTCGTATTATTATAACACAATAATTATTATTCGTATTATTATTATTGCTATTATTATTATTATTAAAGTTGTTTCAATCTATTTAACTACATATGTTTTTGTCTTCGTAGTGAAGGCATTTACGAAAACAACATTTACTAATGAGGTCACCAATAATTTCTTTATATTTTGTAAATTAGACCAAGCGACAAAGATAAAATAATTTGAGCAGGGGCTCATGCGTGAGGTCACTAACGTGTCGTTCCCGAACCCCACTGCATGACCTAACTGCTATTCTCTGGATCACAAACACGGCCTACTGCATGAAAACAGTACCTACGTTGTCTATCACAACCAAGGCAGGCTGCAAGGAAGAGCTGGCTAGCATGTCAACCACAAACAAAGCAGACTGTTCGATAGCAAGAGGTTCGATGCTCGGCTATCGTGCCGAGCACAAACAAAGCCGACGGCAAGAAAGAGGTGGCTATCGTGTCGATGATAAGACAGATTATAAGCACCATCTGTGTCTCGCAAGACAAGCCCGATGTTACAGTGACAAATGATATAAATCGGAAGATAAATGACAATATTAATATTAATAATAAACAAATATCCCAACCAACACATAAGAAAAGAAAGGAAAGTGACGGTGTTTGGGCGCGTCCCGGACCCCTTATCAAGTCGTGACTGAGAAGTAGATTGATTGATGAAGATTAAGCCACCCAAGAGGTGACACGGGCATGTGATGAGAAGTAGTGGGCAGGAAGCCAAAATAAGGTAAGATAGGAGGTCAGGTGCAAGAAGAAAAAATCAAATAATAAAAACCGAGTTAAAGACAGCTCCCTACGAGACGAAAGGAGAAAAAAGTAAGCTAAGGCGGGAAGGAAGGTAGAAGCTAAAATAAAATAATACGAAAGAAGAAACACAGAGATTATAATAAACGAAAAATGGAGTTGCCTTCAGAGTGGGTTATTAATTTTCAGCCTCGTTATTGTGACTTACTCTCTGTTAATAATAATAATAATAATAACAACAACAAAAATATTTATAATAATAACAGGCTAACGAAAATGATAATAATAATGGAAATAACTTTTAAGCGATAATTTTAAATATGAAATTTAAACTCGTAATTGATAACTATAATTCAAATCCTAGTAAATAATAACAATTATTATATCACTGCTAATCAAAATATAAATAATTGTGTTGCTAATCATTTTAATAATAATAATAATAATTTTACTATAACTGGTTCACCCCATTAAAATAAATTCAATTATTAATAGAACTATATTAACGATAACATTAAAAACAAAAGTAAAAATAATGTTATATATGGAGAGAGAGAGTAAACCTCAACCCAATATAAAGGCAACGGTGTTCCTTGGAGAGTCACATGTCAAAATACATTTTTGTTTCCCAGGTCGTGAATATAAATGGGAACCCACGAGACGCTCCCTCTCTCCCCCACATCATAAACAAATCCTTGAAAATATCCACCGCGTAAACCCCGCAGGTCGAATATTACTACCAGAGGTCGAATCCCTCGTTTTAGGTTAAGGTCTCGCTGTTGAATTTGCTTCGGGTTTTCGAAAATTATTTTCTCAGGTCAAATTTCTTGCCCCCCTTAAAACTCAAGACTTAACTTTGCTTCTAAAGTTCCATCTTTAGAAGAACATTTAAAACGTTCATATGTTTCTTACCAAACTAGACATTAGAGCGGCGGAACACCTGAGGAAACTGGAGGACCAGACGAGCTAAACATTAATACCGAAGGAGAATTGTCCTATCAATATTCTGTACCGACTGTTGCAGGTTCAGACGACGAAGGCTGGCTCACCAACGGTCACAATGAGGGAAACAAAAGAGATGGAAAAAAAATGGGAAAAGGGATAAAAAAAAAGTACTTAATATCAAAATTCAGTATCAAATCTTAGAATGAAACAACACATTCTGCTTTAGCATCAGTTTTGGAGAATGATTTCCATGAAAACTTTTAGCCAAATCTTAAAAAAAAGGCTCAATTAAACTATCTTGAACATCAAGCCCTGGAGGAGGCAGGACTCTTGCGTAAGGAATGTAAACGCCAATTACAAAAGCGCCACGACCAGCTTTCCTCGGAGGCAAGACCCGAGAGTGGCGTCAGACGACCACACGAGTAATTAGGTTATAGCAATTGGCAATTATCACTGCTTAATGACCCACCTTTTGACCTGCCAAGGGTCACGTGCGGTCAGGAGCGGGGTGTTGGATGGGTTAGGAGAGTTAGGGTGAGTATGTGGAAGACAGGATGGGAAGGAGGCACGAAGGATGGGAAGAACGGATGAAGGATGGGTATTAGAGGAGATACAATGGTTCTAATTCAGGAACAGGATAATGTAGATTTGATAAGGCGTTTCGGGACAGTTAAGATGGACTAACTATATTGTAGACTAGGCTGGAGGAAATATATTACTCGGTGTGTAATGGGCTATAAGAGGTGTAGGCTTGGTAGAATTGAATGATGTAATTTAGGTGCTTGAGCAAGCGCTGCAGGAGCGCTAGAAAGGGCTCCAAGGAACGTATAATGGCAGGGCGAATCACATAGATGCAATGAGCGGTTAACACACACACACACACACCAAAGGTCTCTCTCTGATTGTTTATATCCATGTTCACAACACAAAGATCCAGACTTACCAAATGCACGCACGATTGTCCTGTATACATGAGTGTATGTCCAAATTTTCCAGCGTGTGCTCTATATACGAGAAATTGTTCAACGTTCCACAAAGTGATGGACCAGAGCCACCAGCGATCAGTTGATTGAGCGTTCTGTTCACTTATGAATTAAGAGTGCCACAGGTAAGAACTGAGTGCCATGTGGGAGGTGTGGCACCAACAGGAGCAGCAGAGAAGAGAGAGGGGGTTGGGAAGGAAGGAGGGAGGGAGGGGATGGGGCACAAAGGGACAGTTGTACCTGCGCGATCCACCACAGGTACCAACTGGACAACGCGACGCAAGTGTCCGCCAGGGCTGACCTGCCGCTGGAGGGGGGAAAGGGGGAGGAGGGTAGGGGCGGTGAGGTACAGAGGGGGAGGAGGGGAGAAGAACGAGGGGAAAATGATTAAAAAAAAAATGGTTGCCGCCTGCATCAGATAAGTTGTCAGTTGCGTTCTCGTCACTACCTGGCTGTGTTCTTGTCAGTATTAGGTTACAGTCAGTTCGGTCCTAAGTTACAGTCCGATCAGCTCCAAGTTGCAGGCTGATCAGTTCGAAGTTACGTTGTTGCTATGTTTTGTGGAGTTTAAAGTTACTCTGGTAATTTCCTAGCCTGATCAATTCCAAGTTGCGTTCTGGGCGGTTCCTACTTAAGAGCTTTCACAATTACCCGCAAAATCGCCAAATTATAAAATCTGTCATTTAATGAATATCGCTAATACGTCACGACTATTGCTTTACCAGTGCCGCCAATACTGCCACATCGGCACACGCCTGTATATCACTAACACCGTCACATCGCCAAGTTAAGACCACCGCATCGTCCACATCGCCAAGTGAAGACCACCGCATCGTCCACATCGCCAAGTGAAGACCACCGCATCGTCCACATCGCCAAGTGAAGACCACCGAATCGTCCACATCGCCAAGTGAAGACCACCGAATCGTCCACATCGCCAAGTGAAGACCACCGTATCGTCCACATCGCCTGATAGTAACATCATAAATTTCGTTAAGGGCGCGACGTAAATATCAAGACCGTCAAATGGCGACATCAGACTGGCGCGTGGCCGGTATCAGTCTCCCGTCACGGAGCCAATATCAGACCGTCATATCCTGTATAAAAGACTGTCACATCGCGAATATCAAATACTGACGTTGCCGGTATCCATCACATCGCAAGTGCTAGTTAATCATGTTGCTTCTCGACGCGATCATAACGTCAAACTCCCAACGGCGTCGCCATCGTCATTTTTTCCGACACATGTCACATTGCTAGTATTATTATACAGTATACTGCTAATACGGTCACATTATGAGTATTATCAGACCATCAAGCATGAGTAATACAAAATACAACATTTCTACATACCACCAATATCGTCGCTATAACGTGATATCGCTATTATTACCCTGCATTACAACGCAAACTTTGCATCGCCAATTCTACTAGACAACACCAGCAAATGATCAACACCTTCACATCCGTCACATCACCGCCAGCTGACCCTTCCTACACTCGCCTTGCCACCACCTCTCTTAAGTTATTCGCTCAGTAATCCCTTCTCTACTTCAGACCTACACCCTCGACACCACTAGTCCTCTGTGTTCCAACCATCTCATTATCTCAGTCTATTTCTAGTTAAACACCAACACCTTATGTAGGACTAATAACCAGTAATATTATCCCCCCTTTACATATTCCAACGCACTATCTCCGCTAATTTGAGTAATCTCCCATTTCAAACGTCAGAAAACTATTCTCTACCCCCCTACCTACTGCTAGTAATACTCCCCTGAACCTCTTTACCAACAAAATTTCCGCCACGCCATTTTTAGTAATCCATCCGCAACACACGCCGCTAGTAATCCCTATTATACGCCGCCGATACTAATCCCTCCCTAATACTCCCCCGGCAATAATCCTTATCATACTCCCAACACACTCCACCACCACCTCTAATACAAAATTCTCTAATAACCTCACCCCAACACACACTCTTCACCACCACTCGTAATGTCTCCCCCTACACACACACTCCCAACACTCTCCACCACCACTAACAATCTCTCCCCACACACTACCATCACCACCACCGCTAGTAATCCTCTACACACACGCACACACACACACACTCGCCATCACCACCGTCAGCCACTACTAATCTTTTATTCACACGTGTTGGCGCACAGTTTGCGAGTTCAAATAAATAATAGATCAGTTTGTAGTTATAGATGCTTAGGCATAGTTATCTCCGTATGCACACGCACGCAGCATTCTGCCACGCACTCATAATAACCATTACTACCTGGCTGCCTGTCTTGGTGCCTCACCAGCCTACCCAACCAACCCACGAGGGATCAGGCACCCGCGCCTGCCCCAGCAGCGGAGGTCCAGACCCACGCTAAACAGGTAAGTGTGGTCAACACCTGGCCCGAGTGCCAGCACTCGTCTTATGGCACTGTACAGTGGTAATTGGTGTTGCCATAGAGATGTGAATCACCGGTCACAGTTTAGCTTTGATATACGCAGGTTTGTACCGCGTGGGACGACATCTGTACGCACTAGTTTGTGGTGAAGGGTACAGGTTACTATTGACGTACGGGTCAGCAGCTAGGTGCAGGTTAGTAGTGAGGTACAGGTTAGTGATGAGGTATATGATACTAGTCGAGGGGTACAGGTCTGGTGTGTGTTACATGTTAGTAATGAGAAGTCCAAGTTAATAGTGAAGAGTACACGTTAATAGTGAGAAGTACAACTGGATAGGCACTCTCCTCTCTGGTTTGCAGTTTGCGATATATGTAAACAGGTATACTTGAAGCAGTAGTTGCATATAAGCCATAGAAGCAGCAGTTGAGTATTAGTTCCTAGAGGAACACTGGAAAATGGCGACAGATACGCTATAATTAGCGCATATCTAGCTGTACACCCGACGCGAGTTTACACTCCAATGGCACTCCTTGAGCGGTACACCAGACGTGAGGTATACTCAATATGGATGCTAGGAGGAAATCCTAAAAAATGAACATATCTGGTATGGCGAAATACTTGTATAGGGACGGTTCCTTGACAGGTACACTCCAGTACAGACATATGTTTGGGCAGGTATATTCCTGTACAGAGATACGCCCGAGCTGGTACTCTCCATTAGATTTAAAGCTTGGCAGTTCCACAGGTACAAAGGCCTGGCAGGTACCCTCCAGTAATTGTACACCTAAGGGAGGTTGTACACGGCTGTCAAAGTAATGTACAACATTTCTCGTTTACATATTTTGGTATTTACACGGACATGCCTTTTGTTAACTGTCTCGTTCTAACTAATTCCGCGTTACTGAAACTTGATATCTGTCAATATAACGATCTAGAATATTCGAGTTACTCAATATGATTGATATATATAACAAAAAATAACAAACGATAACAACAAAAATGATTGATTTATATATGTTATCGGTATTTTGCAAATACGTACTTGAATTGGAGAAAAAATGTATATGAATGTTTGCTAGTTACATGCATTAGTTCTCATGGAACGCCTTCTGCACTTTGGTTTAGGTGCAGCTTGATTACCCTCAGCGTCGCTTGGATAATATATTAACGAGATTATCAATAATTGTGCATGCTTTTGCGGAATTATTCACATCATTGTCAGAATTAGGAGTAGTATGACGGGACTTCTGGCGTTCCCTGATGTGCCCTCCTCTTAGTGTGGGTCGCCCCTGGTGTTGGTCTTCCTTCCCCCCTGGCGTGGGGGTTAGCAAGCGTGGGTCTACCCCTAGCGTGTATATCTCCCCCCCTGGTGTGAGTGGTGGTTGGATGGCAAGTGGCCCCACTTGACCCTAGACGCCAGCCAACCTTTCAGAGTCGTCTTCCCTCGGAAATTCAAAGTGTCTTCCGTCGCAAAAATTGCTTTGAAAAAGAGCTGGGAAAATTGATGAGGGCGAGAGCTAGGGCGAGGGAGTAGGGCTTGAATAATTGAAGGATGTCTGTGTGCCTGTGTTAGAGGGCCCCTAGTGTGTGTGTGTGTGACCTTTGGCCTCGCCTCCTTCCTTCTGATGATGTCTCATCATCTTCCTCCTCCTCCTCCTCCTCCTCCTTGCCTTCCTGGCTTATATCGGACCATTACTACCACCGCTCATTACAAGCTCTTAATTACTCTATTTTCATAGCATTTCTAGTGAGGGTGGGAAACCCATCTTGGGCGTGGGGTGGAGGGGGGCGTGTCACGTGTGTCCTGGAGAGGCGTGATCCCTGCCAACCTTTCCCCCGGGAAAGGGTGGCAGGTGTGTGAGAAGGCCGGGAACATGAGTGAAGTGTGAGGCAGGTGTGGAGAACAGGTGTGGAGGGTCCCATCGTGTGGTAGAGAACACGCCACCCGTCGCCAGGTGCTGCGGTCGACCCGCCGCCGCCGCCGCCGCCGATCGATCCAGCACCAGAGAATATATCTGGCGACGGGAATGTTGATAGTGGTGCTAATTGGGAGTCTGAGAGCTCCTTTTCCCCGTGCCAGCGCCTCAGTGCCAATCTGGCATCGGTCTCGACTCAAGGGGGCGGGGAAAAATATGAATTATTGATTCATATTAGCGACATGCGCACCGCAAAGCATATAAAAAGACGGCATTTTTACGGGTGAGTCTCAGAGCAACACAGGGCCTTGAGGGGTCGTGAGGGGCCCGCACCCCCTTGAGGGCCCCGAGGTGTCCCTCAGGTGTTCCTTGGGCTTACCTGTGAGGCCGCCGCAGGGTAGGTGTAGCCGAATTGGGCGTAGGCTGACATTGTTGTGTGTGAGGGGTCCAGCCCTAGAGATGAATACAGTCCACTCCCGCGTGTAGGCCTGGTCTATCGCACCTCGGTGATGTGTACCTTGCTAAGTGTTGCTATCACTAATTACACATCCCATCTACACTGGCCACCGAGCGGTCACTGGCCAACACGGTAGACACAAGTGGTCACTGGTGTCCGACATACACGAGACTAACAACACACAACACGTCCTCCACTAACTCCATACAAGCGAGCCAATGGGGCGGGGCCTGGCCTCTAAGGGCGGAGTCTCGCGCGCCCCCATTGGCCCTATTGGTCAGCTCGCCAGCCTCATCTCTCTCTTTTAACAAATCATTTCGCTGATTGGTTCTTGTGGGCTGAGAGCGCCTCCTATTGGTTACGCCTCATTGGCATCTTGGGATGGGACAGAGAATGAGTGGAACATTTCGTAGGACTGTCTGCCTAATATTTTCGACATGTGTTTGGCAAACAGAAATACACAAGTACACTGATTTTTCATGAATGACTCACTTTGTAAATGACATTTAAATTTTTGACAAGCATTGGAGGAACTTAATGAAGAGATGGACTTGTAAAATGTGTGAGCACAGAGGACTCCATACTTGCCATAGCTGACCACTGGGACACTGGTAACACGGACCAGCCCCTTGTACGTCCCACCAGGGACACATTTCCCCAATTGCACCCCGGGACATTAGGCGAATTGCGACTTCTTTTTTTTTTTTCTTCAACTGGACGATAAATCATACGAAGACTGATGCTGTGTGAGGCTTGGGGGAGTACTTGGGGGATGAGAAAGATGGGGAGCATCACTTGTCGCAAATCCTCCGCAACACCATCATCTTCACCAAGCAACATCAGCAACTGCGACACACAACAAGCTCCCCCTCGCTGTAACACACGTCACTGAGGCTTTGCAATAAAGTGGAACTTTTACTTAGCTGTTTTCACCGGACGTTTTGCAGCTTGACCGCACTAAAAATCACTCAGGACAAGCCACTATTCATCTTTTTGCCGACTTCCTTCTCCTGGACCCAGCCTGGCGTCCACTCGCCAGGGTTTCCGCTGGAAACTGCAAGCCTGGACTAAAGAGAAAAGAAAAAAAAATGGAAAAGGCGTAATAATTTAACTCGTGCTTAGGCTTGACCTCCATTCGTTTTAAATGGTTAATTTATTAATTTTTATACGTCCCTTCTCTTCTCTCATTCTCTCTCTCTCTCTCTCTCTCTCTCTCTCTCTCTCTCTCTCTCTCTCTCTCTCTCTCTCTCTCTCTCTCTCTCTCTCTCTCTCTCTCTCTCTCTCTCTCTCTCTCTCTTTCTCTCTCTCCCTCTCTCTCTCTCTCTCTCTCTCTCTCTCTCTCTCTCTCTCTCTCTCTCTCTCTCTCTCTCTCTCTCTCTCTCTCTCTCTCTCTCTCTCTCTCTCTCTCTCTCCCTCTCTCCCTGCACCCGACGAGATAGACTAAACGGGATATGAGAAGGGAGTCTGCCTTTGGTGGTCGATGGAGATCCACTTGCCATCAAAGAAGCACGAGGTCGTCTCTGTTCTGGTGGATGGGTAAATGTGTGGGCGATCTACGGCCTGCTGAACTTAGAGCATCTTGGGTACGTCCGGTTGAGGGGGGTCCAGAGGCAAGCGTTTAGGTTGATTTGAGCGGAAACTTTGTGTGGTCAGATCGTACAATGTCTAAATACCGCGGCCTCTGGCTGTTGAGTCTTGGGATGCTAAGGTGCTGTGATTTTGATATCAAGAGATGTCAGACTCCTAGGAATATTAAGGTCTTTGGATGCCATGGTGCTGGGATTCTGAAGCCGGAGGATATCGAGTTGCTAGATTGCTGAGGTCCTTTGATGTCAAGAGGCTTAGGTCTTAGGAGGTTGAGATGATGGGATGCTGAGATTTATCTGTAATTTTATTTTATTTCGTTATATACAAGAAAGAACATTGGGTTGTGAGAGAACCTAATACTGGCGTTTGGGTGTTACAGTCTTGCAAAGCCACTAACACGCATACAGTTTCAAGCATTTCCGAGGTTGATTCGAGCGAAAAATGTTGAGTGTACAGATCGTGGTTCAGTTAATGAGGGCAAGCACCCCGGGCGCCCATCTCCCTACCTCCCGTTCGCTCAGAGTTAACGACAACGCTATATTATATTTTCTGAGCGTTATCACGACAACACTTCTTGAGTGACTTGCGGTGGGAGGAACGGACAAGCCGGCAGGTGAGCTCACGATCCTTCGTCTGTCGACGGAGACGAACTCCAGCCGGAGTTCTTGCCTCGGCCGCCTGGTCCGCAGGCGCCTTCGTCGGATCATCACACCAATGAGATTACTTTCTTGTTCTGTTCTCATTTGTGTGTTTTCTTTCTCATTAGTATTTGTGTTCATCATTCGTCTTCCTCTTCTTTTTTATTATTCTGTAAATGCTCCGTTTTGTGTTAGATGATTTTCAAATATGCTTCGTTCTCGCCTTCGAGTTGAGGACTGTCTGTGTATCTTTGTCTCAGTGTATCTTTGTCTCTGTGTATCTTTGTCTTTGTGTATCTTTGTCTCAGTGTATCCTTGTCTCAGTGTATCTTTGTCTCTGTGTATCCTTGTCTGTGTATCCTTGTCTCTGTGTATCCTTGTCTCTGTGTATCCTTGTCTCTGTGTATCCTTGTCTCTGTGTATCCTTGTCTCTAGTAATTTGACAGTTTACCGCCATATTCCCCCATTCCGGATTTTCAAATACATTTCCAGACTTACAGGAAACCGCTTGCTTCATGCTCGTCAGGTACATTACATTTCAGCATGTCCTTTGCTGAACCACTCTCATTTTCCCACAACTCCTCCTCCTCCTCCTGAGGGCAGGCGCCGGTCAGAGCGCCAAGCGCCACAATAAGCGAGCATAACAAACCTAGAGAAACGGAATGATATAAATAACTGAATTTGACGCTTAAATCAATAATTTACCAGCGAGAGAGACCTCGTAGTGCTGGAGACACTGTGTTGCGTAAATGACCCCAGGGGCCACTGTTGAGAGGCACTTTACACTGCGTAAGTGACCCCGGGGCCACTGTTGAGAGGCACTTTACACTGCGTAAGTGACCCCGGGGCTACTGTTGAGAGGCACTTTACACTGCATAAGTGACCCCAGGGCTACTGTTGAGAGGCACTTTACACTGCATAAGTGACCCCAGGGGCCACTGTTGAGAGGCACTTTACACTGCATAAGTGACCCCGGGGCACTGTTGAGAGGCACTTTACACTGCGTAAGTGACCCCGGGGCTACTGTTGAGAGGCACTTTACACTGCGTAAGTGACCCCGGGGCACTGTTCAGAGGCACTTTACACTGCGTAAGTGACCCCGGGGCTACTGTTGAGAGGCACTTTACACTGCGTAAGTGACCCCGGGGCACTGTTGAGAGGCACTGTACACTGCGTAAGTGACCCCGGGGCACTGTTGAGAGGCACTTTACACTGCGTAAGTGACCCCGGGGCACTGTTCAGAGGCACTTTACACTGCGTAAGTGACCCCGGGGCACTGTTGAGAGGCACTGTACACTGCGTAAGTGACCCCGGGGCACTGTTCAGAGGCACTTTACACTGCGTAAGTGACCCCGGGGCACTGCATACGAGGGACCGTATATGGTGAGGGGGGAGACATTGTACGCTGCGTAAATGGCATTTCTGTTGCGTAAGAGAAACCTGGTACTGCGTGACTGTGTACTGCTTGAAGGACACACTGTACCGTGTTGTACTGGTGGTGGACAAGTGAAGGAAATTACACACACACACACACTCACACACACACACACACACACACACACACACACACACACACACACACACACACACACACACACACACACACACACACACACACACACACATACACACACTCACACACACACACACACACACACACACACACACACACACACACACACACACACACACACACACACACACACACACACACACACACACACACACGGACGCACACACACACACACACACACACACACACACACACACACACACACACACACACACACACACACACACACACACACACACACACACACACACACACAGACTAGAAAAAAACTTTTTTAGTGTCAGAGTGGTTGACAAATGGAATGCATTAGGCAGTGATGTGGTGGAGGCTGACTCCATACACAGTTTGAAGTGTAGATATGATAGAGCCCAATAGGCTCAGGAATCTGTACACCAGCTAATTGACAGTTGAGAGGCGGGACCAAAGAGCCAGAGCTCAACCCCCACAAGCACAACTCGGTGAGTACACACACAGACACACAAACACACAAACACACAGACACACAAACACACAAACACACAAACACACAAACACACAAACACACAGACACACAAACACACAGACACACAAACACACAGACACACAAACACACAGACACACAAACACACAAACACACAGACACACAAACACACAAACACACAAACACACAAACACACAAACACACAAACACACCCCTCACCCACACAACAGCAACAACAACCGGACTAAACACACAATTCCCTCGTCTCCCAACACGAGTCAGTCACTCATATAATTTCATTAAGCTGGGCGAATATTAATAAATATATCCGGGGATATACGGGCGTATATTCCCCCCCCCCCCCCGCCCCCGCCCCCCCCCCCCCCCCGGATTCAGTGTATAGTTTGGGCCGCGTATAGCTCATGGGAATAAATGAATAAGCGTAGATTTTGCTGCTGTTATAATACCGTGACAATATTTAAATTTCCATGGAGCGGATTATGCCGTGGATGTGTGGAGGCAATATGAGATTAGCGGATTGACTCGTGCCATGACCCAAGCCTCCAAATATATGTGTCTGGCTGGCTGGCTGGCTGGCTGGCTGGCTGGCTGGCTGGCTGGCTGGCTGCTCTGTGTTGGGGATTTGGGTTTTTAATCAAATGCCGCTGATATTTGCTGGCTTAATGCTTGTTTGGTGATTACTTTACTTGTCTTATGAAGGGAACGCTTTATATTATATATATATATATATATATATATATATATATATATATATATATATTATATTATATATATATATATATATATATATATATATATATATATATATATATATATATATATATATATATATATATATATATGTCGTACCTAGTAGCCAGAACTCACTTATCAGCCTACTATGCAAGGCCCAATTTGACTAATAAGCCAAGTTTTCATGAATTAATTGTTTTTCGACTACCTAACCTACCTAACCTAACCTAACCTAACTTTTTCGGCAACCTAACCTAACCTAACCTATAAAGATAGGTTAGGTTAGGTTAGGTAGGGTTGGTTAGGTTTGGTCATATATCTACGTTAATTTAAACTCCAATAAAAAAAAATTGACCTCATACATAATGAGATGGGTAGATTTATCACTTCATAAGAAAAAAAATAGAGAAATTAAATTAATTCAGGAAAAATTGGCTTATTAGGCAAATCGGGCCTTGCATAGTAGGCTGATAAGTGCGTTCTGGCTATTAGGTACGACATATATATATATATATATATATATATATACATATATATATATATATATATATGTCGTACCTAGTAGCCAGAACTCACTTCTCAGCCTACTATTCAAGGCCCGATTTGCCTAATAAGCCAAGTTTTCCTGAATTAATATATTTACTATAATTTTTTTCTTATGAAATGATAAAGCAACCCTTTTCTCTATGTATGAGGTCAATTTTTTTTTATTGGAGTTAAAATTAACGTAGATATATGACCGAACCTAACCAACCCTACCTAACCTAACCTAACCTATATTTATAGGTAAGGTTAGGTTAGGTAGCCAAAAAAAGCTAGGTTAGGTTAGGTTAGGTAGGTTAGGTAGACGAAAAAACATTAATTCATGAAAACTTGGCTTATTAGGCAAATCGGGCCTTGAATAGTAGGCTGAGAAGTGCGTTCTGGCTATTAGGTACGACATATATATATATATATATATATATATATATATATATATATATGTATATATATATATATATATATATATATATATATATATATATATATATATATATGCAAACAAGCTTTAATGGTCCCCAAGCCAATATGCAATGAAAACTCCACTCCCCATATATATATATATATATATATATATATATATATATATATATATATATATATATATATATATATATATATATATATATATATATATATATATATATATGCCAAACCATTTCCGTCTTGTCCAGGAATCGAACCTGGTATATCCCCGGTGTGCCCTGGTCTGTGTGTACGCCACAATGTTCACAAATGGCCCTCTTAATTAATGTTAAGCTTCTCTACAAGTCCCTCCTTCAAGAACACACGACCCAGCCACAGGTGTGAGGTTACACCGCCAAGGGGGTTGGTCACTTCCTCCCTCCACACCAATGTCGTCGCTCTTATCACCCAAAATATGGGAATTTATGGAGTGTACTTTGGCAACAGGCAGGCGACCAAAACATACTGACACTTCGACAATTATTCTTATTTGTTTTGTTAATGAATGGCTAATATCACACGAGAGTATTCAGTAGAACCTTAGAACCCTCACGGCTACAGGTAGCTGAGTGATAAGCAGTTCTATCTTCCTAACTTTAAAGCTATTACCCTCTCACTAATGACTTGTGAAAAATAAAAATAATAATAATAATAATAATAATGGTAATAATAATAATAAATTTCAAAATATCTATAATCCAATATTTTTATTAACAGGATTATTATAAAAGGAATAATAGTAATATTTAATATTAATGTATTACTGCCATATATATTTAACGCATAATTTAACTTTAACTAATAATACCTTTGTACACTGTGTAGTGTATTTTGGGATTTTGCGATGGTACTGTCACTATGGTACTATCGTACAGTGTCACTATGGTACTTGTATCACTACAATACTGTCACTACAGTACTGTATCACTACAATACTGTCACTACAGTACTGTGTCACTGCGTGTACGAAGATACTAATGTATGAAGGTCGTACACATCACACTCACACACTTTCAGTATTGTTTCATCTGTCGAACGAGGTGGTTGGGTGGGGTTATTTTCTTTACGATTGAAAAGTAAGTTGTATTTACATTTCTTTATTCTAAAAATAAATATCTATTCTATGTCTAACCGTCTATATGTCGCTAAGATGCCCCCTATGTAATAATACAGTATAATAATAATATATACAGTATAATACAGTATAATACAGGCATAATACAACACACTATGTAACCTGTAGTAGGCTGCTTTGTTTGTGAGTGGGACAGACGTGCGAGAGAGCGAGGAGTATGTATGTATGCCAGAATGTATGCCAGTATGTGAGGAGAGACGGGTCATCACTCTGATCATCAATCTGATGAAGAGCGTCGTCAAGGCCACGGGCAAAGCACAAACATCTTACAAGTATCTCGCTACAAAATGTCCCAAATTAAGTGATGGTAAGATAAAGGAAGGTGTTCTTACCCGCGTGAAGGAATGTCTTAAGCGGGAGGAGAGTGAGGGAGAGGAAATGGTGCAGGAACGCTCCTTACACAAGTACTCCCATGTAAATACGAAAAAAGTTCACATGGTTACTCCATAAGAGGTGGGACTTTGGGCTGGAACGCGCTCCACGTAAACCCAAACTGGCGAATGCGACGGAAATAGGCTCAAGTCCCGCCAGCATCAGTCCTTGGACCTATACTGTTCCTGATATATGTAAATGGCCTCCCAGAGGGTATAGACTCGTTCCTCTCAATGTTTGCTGGTGATGCAAAAATTATGAGGAGGATTAAGACAGAGGAAGATAGTATGAGGCTACAAGATGACCTAGACAAACTGAAGGAATGGTCCAACAAATGACTTAAAGTTCAACCCGAGTAAATTTAAGGTAATGAAACTATGGGGAGAAAATAGGAGGCCAGACACTGCATACCGAATGGGAGATGAAGTCTTTCCCGAAACGGACAGAGAGAGAGATCTGGGAGTTGATATCACACCAAACCTGTCTCATGAAGCCCACATCAAAAGAATAACATCTTCGGCGTATGCAAAGCTGGCTAACATCAGAATTGCCTTCAGGAACCTGTGTAAGGAATCATTCAGAACCTTATATACCATCGAAGAGGTGTTAGTCAGCTGTCACGGGCTGCTTCCTGGGGGTGGAGGCCTGGTCGAGGACCGGGCCGCGGGGACACTAAAGCCCTGAAATCATCTCAAGATAACCTCAAGATAACCACATATGTAAGACCAATCCTAGAGTATACAGCCCCAGCATGGAGTCCGTACGTTGTCAAGCACAAGACGTAGCTGGAAAAAGTTCAGAGGTATACCACTAGGCTAGTTCCAGAACTAAGAGGCATGAGTTACGAGGCAAAGCTCAGTGAACTGCACCTCATGTCGCTGGAAGACAGAAGAGCTCGGGGAGACTGAGTAGCTAAATCTAAAACAACTACAACATGATCACCACATACAAAATTCTCAGGTGAATTGGCAAGGTAGAACAGGGTGGATTATTTAACACGGGTGGTACACGCACAAGGGAACACAGGTGGAAGCTGAGTACCCAAATGAGCCACAGAGACTTTAGAAAGAAATTTTCAGTGTCAGAGTAGTTAATAAGTTGAATGCACTAGGAAGTGATGTGGTGGAGGCTGACTCCATACACAATTTCAAGTGTAGATATGATAGAGCCCAATAGGCTCAGGAACCTGTACACCTGTTGATTGACGGTTGAGAGGCGGGACCAAAGAGCCAGAGCTCAATCCCCGCAAGCACAATTAGGTGAGTATACACTCACACACACACACACACACACACACACACACACACACACACACACACACACACACACACACACACACACACACACACACACACACACACACACACACACCAGGGCTCACGAGGAATGAGGGAGGCACATGACCCATGTGATGTGACACATCTTGGTGTCATGTACAGATGTCTAACAAACTACAAAAGTGGGCAAACAAATAGTTACTAGAACTCAATCCCATCAAGTGTAAAGAAATAAAGATGGGAAAGGGAAAAGGGAGACCAGAGAGTATCTATACCATAAGGGGGAGGTAACTACAGGAGCCCGGGAGAGAAAATGATTTGGGAGTTGATCTAATTCCAACACTATCTCCAGAAACACATACACAAGGTAACATCGGCGGCATATGAGATGCTGACAAACTTTAGAACGTTGTTTAGAAACCTTGCGGACTCTTTCAAGCCATTCTACACGGCCTTTGTTCGACCGGTACTGGAATATGCAGCACCGGCATGGAATCCGCACCTTGTGAAGCATAAAGCAAAATTGAAAAGATACGAAGGTTTGGAAGAAGATCAGTGCCGGCGTTAAGAAGACTAAGCCATGAGGACAGGTCAAGGGAACTAAGCCTCACAACCCTGGAGGAGAGAAGAAACAAAGAGGAAATGATCGCAACATACAAGATACTGAAGGTAATTGACAAGGTGGACAAGGGCAGCTTCGTTAGAGTGAGAGAAAATAGGACGAGAGAACAAAGGTGGAAACTGGAAACAAAGGCTAATTGAAGAAGTGTAATGAAATACTTGTAACCAATCAACTAGTGGAATGAGCCGAAGGAAGTTGTGGGAGCCACTTCCATCCACAACCTTAAGGGACAAATTCTATAAAGAATTTGAACGTCAGAATAGTTCCATTATTACCCAACAGGTACAACAAGGCTAGTTGGTGGGGGTATAAAGCGCTTCACCTCACTTCCCTGTATAGACTCATAGACTCATAGGTATAAATTACCATTTTTCACCACCAATAATTAATTAATTAATTAATTACCACCAATCACCACCATTACAACAAGGTTACTAAAATAAGACAGGAAAAGGAATAGATAAATTGTATTTTCCTACATTGTCAAAAAGCCTTTGACACTGTTACCCATAAAAGACTGTTGCAGACACCTGGAGAAGCAGGCTTGTAAAACACTGACCTAGGTAAGGCAGCATCTGAAGGACAGAAATAAAAGATTCACTCAGAAAGGTTTAAAGCTTGAGGAATGTAACAAGCGGGCTCCCACAAGGCGCTGTCCTGAGCCGCTGCTATTTCTAATTTATGTAAACGACCTACTTGAGGGAGTGAGCTCACACACGCCAATGTTTGCAGGTGATGTAATGTTGATGAGGAAAGTGAAAACAGTTGAGGACTGCAGGAAGTTATAGGAGGACCTTGACAAAGTCCAGGAGTGGTCAAACAAATGGTAGCTGGATTTTAATCTCAATAAGTGTAACGTAATGAAGACGGGAAAGAGAGAGAGAGAGAGGAGACCAAAAAGCATCAACATAACACGGAAAAGGCAGCTACAGGAATCAGAAAGACCCTATTCCCACTGGATTTTGGATGTTGAAAAAGCCATAGACAGTATGCCTATGCACTCTGCGCCAGGCCCTGATTCTTGGAACTATATTCATCAAGACCTATAAAAGAACACTATCGCAGGCCCTTCACATTCTTTACAGACAGAGCCTAGATACTGGCTGTATTCTGCCATATTAAACAACAACAAGAACAGAGATAGCACCATTCCATAAAGGAGGAAATAAGGCAGAGGCAAAAACTTACAGACCGATAGCACTAACATCACACATCATAAAAATCTTTGAATGAGTAGTCAAATCATGCCGAATCAAGTTAAATCATAGAACGAAAAAGCAATGTTAATGAGTTGGGTGTACTCATGTATTTACCTTTAAAGAACACAATAAAGTAGCCGTCACAACTGCAAGACAAATGACAGGTTGGATAACAAGAACTTTTCATACTAGAGATGCTGTACCGATGATGATACTTTTCAAGACGCTAGTGCTCTCTAGAGTGGAGTACTGCTGCACAATGACAGCCTTTTTCAAAGCTGGAGAAAATGCTGACCCGGAGAGCGTGCAGAGATCCTTTACTGCTAGAATCCACTCAGTAAAACTTCTAAACTATTGGGACCGACTAATATGCCAAAATCTGTATTCTCTTGAGCGCAGGCGGGAGAGATACATAATAATTTGCACGTGGAAAATAGTAGAAGAGCTGGTCCCAAACCTGCACACAGAAATAACATCACATGAGACCAGAAGGCATGGCAGGATGTGCAGAATACCCTCGTTGAAGAGCAGAGGTGCAACAGGTACTCTGAGAGAGTACTCTCAGTAGAACTCTATCAACATCAGAGGCCCGAGACTGTTCAACACGCTTCCACTACACATAAGGGGCATAACTGGCCGACCCCTCACAGTGTTCAAAAGAGAACTTGACAAACACTTCCAAAGGATACATGATCAACCAGGCTGTGACTCATACGTCAGGCTGCGAGCAGCCGCGTCCAACAGCCTGGTTGACCAGTCCAGCAACGAGGAGGCCTGGTTGAAGACCGGGCCGCGGGGACGTTGAGCCCCGAAATCATCGCAAGATAACCCCTCACACACCACCTCACCCTCACACCCTCCCCATCCTCATACAGTCCCCCACTCTCCCAGCTCCCTCACACCCCCCCCTGACTCCCCCCCCCACCCTGACTCCCCCCCCCACCCTGACTCCCCCCCCACCAAAGCCTCCCCCCCTCCCTCCTCATGATCTATACAACACCCGCTCTGTTTCTCTCCCCCTGGATAATATTCCTCACTTCTGCAGTGCTTTCTCTTTCTCTCTCTGTCTCTCTCTCTATTTAGCGTTTGGTTCATCTATTTGTTATCTCTC
>NC_091189.1:12914601-12984601 GCF_040958095.1 Procambarus clarkii
CCCTCGTAGAGAGGAGCCTCCCTTTCCCTCGTAGAGAGGAGCCTCCCCTCTCCTCGTAGAGAGGAGCCTCCCCTTCCCTCGTAAAGAGGAGCCCCCCCCGTAGAGAGGAGCCTCCCCTCGTAGAGAGGAGCCTCCCTCCCCTCGTAGAGAGGAGCCTCCCTCCCCTCGTAGAGAGGAGCCTCCCTTTCCCTCGTAGAGAGGAGCCTCCCTTTCCCTCGTAGAGAGGAGCCTCCCCTCCCCTCGTAGAGAGGAGCCTCCCCTCTCCTCGTAGAGAGGAGCCTCCCCTTCCCTCGTAAAGAGGAGCCTCTCCCTCCCCTCGTAGAGAGGAGCCCCCCCGTAGAGAGGAGCCTCCCCTCGTAGAGAGGAGCCTCCCTCCCCTCGTAGAGAGGAGCCTCCCTCCCCTCGTAGAGAGGAGCCTCTCCCTCCCCTCGTAGAGAGGAGCCCCCTCGTAGAGAGGAGCCTCCCTCCCCTCGTAGAGAGGAGCCTCCCTCCCCTCGTAGAGAGGAGCCTCCCCTTCCCTCGAAGAGAGGAGCCTCTCCCTCCCCTCGTAGAGAGGAGCCCCCCTCGTAGAGAGGAGCCTCCCCTCGTAGAGAGGAACCTCCCCCGTAGAGAGGAGCCTCCCCCCGTAGAGAGGAGCCTTCCCCTGTAGAGAGGAGCCTCCCCCTGTAGAGAGGAGCCTCCCCCTGTAGAGAGGAGCCTCCCCCCGTAGAGAGGAGCCTTCCCCTGTAGAGAGGAGCCTCCCCCTGTAGAGAGGAGCCTCCCCTCCTCATCAGTAAGGGTCCCGAGGCTGGCCTGATAGTCAGCCTCTGGGCCCGCCGTAACAAGGGAATTAGAATGAACTTTGTTTAGTAACAGTGGAACTCCGCGGCTGCTCTGTCTACCCACGGGACGGTCCCGCCACACCATGCCTCCCCGGTGCCAGCCAGGGCCACACCATGCCTCCCCGGTGCCAGCCAGGGCCACACCATGCCTCTCCGGTGCCAGCCAGGGCCACACCATGCCTCTCTGGTGCTAGCCAGGGCCACACCGTGCTTCTCCGGTGCCAGCCAGGGCCACACCATGCCTCCCCGGTGCCAGCCAGGGCCACACCATGCCTCCCCGGTGCCAGCCAGGGCCACACCATGCCTCCCCGGTGCCAGCCAGGGCCACACCATGCCTCCCCGGTGCCAGCCAGGGCCACACCATGCCTCTCCGGTGCCAGCCAGGGCCACACCATGCCTCCCCGGTGCCAGCCAGGGCCACACCATGCCTCTCTGGTGCCAGTTAGGGCCACACCATGCCTCCCCGGTGCCAGCCAGGGCCACACCATGCCTCTCTGGTGCCAGCCAGGGCCACACCATGCCTCTCTGGTGCCAGCCAGGGCCACACCATGCCTCTCTGGTGCCAGCCAGGGCCACACCATGCCTTCCCGGTGCCAGCCAGGGCCACACCATGCCTCTCTGGTGCCATCCAGGGCCACACCATGCCTCCCCGGTGCCAGCCAGGGCCACACCATGCCTCTCTGGTGCCAGCCAGGGCCACACCATGCCTCCCCGGTGCCAGCCAGGGCCACACTGTGACTCCGTGGCCCTCTTACACTGAGGGACTCGACTGTGTGTGTGTGTGTGTGTGTGTGTGTGTGTGTGTGTGTGTGTGTGTGTGTGTGTGTGTGTGTGTGTGTGTGTGTGTGTGTGTGTGTGTGTGTGACCATCATCCTCCCGTCATCCAGTTCTTCATATCCCTCTCCCTACCTTCCTGCCTCCCAACCTTCCCTAAGCATCACTCCCTTCCTATCCCTGCGGCCTCCCTTGCCCCCTCCATGTCTATCCCCTCCCTCCCTCTCCTCCCCCTAGCGCATCACCATCCGTCACCATTATCCTGGCGGCCTTCGTCACCATCGCCATCATCACAATCGTGCCTGGCGTGTATCACTATAATCTGGGCGTAGTGACCTTGGCGTGGGGCCGGCGGCGCACCTCACATCACTCTTCCCGAGGTAAGCACTGTCCTCCGCTACACCCATCCGTGCTCTCTGTCTCACTTAAACCCCACCCTTGTGCTCTCTGTCTCACTTAAACCCCACCCTTGTGCTCTCGATCTCACTTAAACCCCACCCTTGTGCTCTCTGTCTCACTTAAACCCCACCCTTGTGCTCTCTGTCTCACTTAAACCCCACCCTTGTGCTCTCTATCTCACTTAAACCCCACCCTTGTGCTCTCTGTCTCACTTAAACCTCACCCTTGTGCTCTCTAGTCTCACTTAAACCCCACCCTTGTGCTCTCTATCTCACTTAAACCCCACCCTTGTGCTCTCTATCTCACTCCAGCCCCACCCTTGTGCTCTCTGTCTCACTTAAACCCCACCCTTGTGCTCTCTATCTCACTTAAACCCCACCCTTGTGCTCTCTATCTCACTTAAACCCCACCCTTGTGCTCTCTATCTCACTTAAACCCCACCCTGTGCTCTCTGTCTCACTTAAACCCCACCCTTGTGCTCTCTATCTCACTCCAGCCCCACCCTTGTGCTCTCTGTCTCACTTAAACCCCACCCTTGTGCTCTGTCTCACTTAAACCCCACCCTTGTGCTCTCTATCTCACTTAAACTCCACCCTTGTGCTCTCTGTCTCACTTAAACTCCACCCTTGTGCTCTCTGTCTCACTTAAACTCCACCCTTGTGCTCTCTATCTCACTTAAACTCCACCCTTGTGCTTCTCCGTCTCACTTAAACCCCACCCTTGTGCTCTCTATCTCACTTAAACTCCACCCTTGTGCTCTCTGTCTCACTTAAACCCCACCCTTGTGCTCTCTATCTCACTTAAACCCCACCCTTGTGCTCTCTGTCTCACTTAAACCCCACCCCTGTGCTCTCTGTCTCACTTAAACCCCCCCCTTGTGCTCTCTGTCTCACTTAAACCCCACCCTTGTGCTCTCTATCTCACTTAAACTCCACCCTTGTGCTCTCTGTCTCACTTAAACTCCACCCTTGTGCTCTCTGTCTCACTTAAACCCCACACTGTGCTCTCTGTCTCACTTAAACCCCACCCTTGTGCTCTCTGTCTCACTTAAACCCCACCCTTGTGCTCTCTGTCTCACTTAAACCCCACCAGTGTGCTCTCTATATCACTTAAACCCTACCTTGTGCTCTCTGTCTCACTTAAACCCCACCCTTGTGCTCTCTGTCTCACTTAAACCCCACCTTTGTGCTCTCTGTCTCACTTAAACTCCACCCTTGTGCTCTCTGTCTCACTTAAACCCCACACTGTGCTCTCTATCTCACTTAAACCCCACCCCTGTGCTCTCTATCTCACTTAAACCCCACCCTTGTGCTCTCTGTCTCACTTAAACCCCACCCTGTGCTCTCTATCTCACTTAAACCCCGCCAGTGTGCTCTCTATATCACTTAAACCCTACCCTGTGCTCTCTATCTCACTTAAACCCCACCCTTGTGCTCTCTGTCTCACTTAAACCCCACCATGCACTCTCTGTCTCACTTAAACCCCCACCCAACGCTCTCTATCTCACTTAAACCCCACCCTGTGCTCTCTATCTCACTTAAACCCCACCCTGTGCACTCTGTCTCACTCAAACCCCACCCTATGCTCTCTATCTCACTTAAACCCCACCCCATTACCTTGAGGGTTACCTTGAAGTACTTCCGGGGCTTAGCATCCCCGCGGCCCGGTCGTCGACCAGGCCTCCTGGTTGCTGGACTGGTCAACCAGGCTGTTGGATGTGGCTGCTCGCAGCCTGACGTATGAATCACAGCCTGGTTGATCAGGTAACCTTTGGAGGTGCTTATCCAGTTCTCTCTTGAACACTGTGAGGGGTCGGCCAGTTATGCCCCTTATGTGTAGTGGAAGCGTGTTGAACAGTCTCGGGCCTCTGATGTTGATAGAGTTCTCTCTCAGAGTACCTGTTGCACCTCTGCTCTTCAACGGGGGTATTCTGCATATCCTGCCATGCCTTCTGATCTCATGTGATATTATTTCTGTGTGCAGGTTTGGGACCAGCCCCTCTAATATTTTCCATGTGTAAATTATTATGTATCTCTCCCGCCTGCGCTCAAGGGAGTACAGATTTAGACTCTTTAGTCGGTCCCAGTAATTTAGATGTTTTACTGAGTGGATTTTAGCAGTAAAGGATCTCTGCACGCTCTCCAGGTCAGCAATTTCTCCAGCTTTGAAAGGGGCTGTCATTGTGCAGCAGTACTCCACTCTAGAGAGCACTAGCATTTTAAAAAGTATCATCATCATCGGTATAGCATCTCTAGTGTGAAAGGTTCTTGTTACGGACTCGTCATCACGACCTGAGTGTGGCCTGGTAATTCCAGCACCATCTATGAGTCAGTACACAAACTCCCCTTGAATTGGACGCTACATAGACAACGCCATCTATGGGTGGTGGCGTGATCATGGCAAATGGCTCAAGATTCCTACCTTGGCTAGCAAGTGAGGTCATTGTGGATGACCTCTGGTGAAGTGGCGACTCAAGACCAGCGCCATCTGTTGTAGCTACGAGCATAATGTCAACTCCCGAGTGAGTAAGTGTTGCTTCCTGGTTTCACCAGTACCATCCATATAACTGATGATGACGTGTCTGTGTCCACAGAGGTGATGTGGGGCAGCAGTGGTACTGAGGATGGCAGTTTACCTTGGGCAGCCTAAACTCTCCCGACTTAGTCCCGCCAGACGACTAAGTAAGCTGTCGCCGATCAGAAGCAGTGTGTGTTATCTGCTGTTGGAGTAGCATTGGAAGAGATCGGCGTATCCCGGGATTGGCTAAGGGAAGAGATGAGTGACAGTGTTGTTGACAATGTTTGTTGACAGTGTTGGTGACAGCCTGTTGATGAGCGTTACTAGCCAGTCGCTAGAGGCTTCTGCCAGGGGTTCGCTACCCCTGTATTGATTGTGTTGTGGCCTCAATCAGTGCCTGGCTGAGGTTCTCTACCAGCACTTGGCTGTAGGGGCACCTCGTGATATTGTCGGAAGGCTGGCCCACGGGAAAGGTAAACTCGTCAGTGTTTCCCAGTACTGTGGCCAGTAAGGTTGGGAAAGGTACTGAGTGTAGTGGAAACACTGGGATGGACGGAGGGTGCATTATGTGAGCATCTTGGAGTGTTCAGTGTCCTGTGCGAAAGCGACACTTGTATATAAGTATAAGTGTAGTAATATTCCACTTATATATATATCTCTTTATGGTGAATGTATTGGTGAAGGAAACAGTTTTTGTTCATTCCCTCCCCCTTGTTATTATTCGTTCCTTTTGAATGGATTTTATGTGCAATAACACCATGGTTACATTTGGCGAATGCTTTTACGAAATCTGTGTAAATTACATCAGCGTTTTGTTTGTCTTCCATGGCATCTAGTGCCATGTCATAGTGGTCCAGCAACTGTGACAGGCAAGAGTGCCCTGTTCTGAAACCATGTTGTCCGGGGTTATGGAGATGCTGTAATTCCATGTATTTTGTGATCTTACTTCTTGGCACTCTCTCAAAGATGTTTATGATGCGTGATGTTCGTGCGATTTTTATGTGCTTAAACCCCACCCCACGCTCTCTCTCACTTAAACCCCACCCCACGCTCTCTCTCACTTAAACCCCACCCCACGCTCTCTCTCACTTAAACCCCACTCCACGCTCTCTTTCTCACTTAAACCCCACCCCACGCTCTCTCTCACTTAAACCCCACCCCACGCTCTCTCTCACTTAAACCCCACCCCACGCTCTCTCTCACTTAAACCCCACCCCACGCTCTCTCTCACTTAAACCCCACCCCACGCTCTCTCACTTAAACCCCACCCCACGCTCTCTCTCACTTAAACCCCACCCCACGCTCTCTCTCACTTAAACCCCACTCCACGCTCTCTTTCTCACTTAAACCCCACCCCACGCTCTCTCTCACTTAAACCCCACCCCACGCTCTCTCTCACTTAAACCCCACCCCACGCTCTCTCTCACTTAAACCCCACTCCACGCTCTCTCTCTCACTTAAACCCCACCCCACGCTCTCTCTCACTTAAACCCCACCCCACGCTCTCTCACTTAAACCCCACCCCACGCTCTCTCTCACTTAAACCCCACCCCACGCTCTCTCTCACTTAAACCCCACTCCACGCTCTCTTTCTCACTTAAACCCCACCCCACGCTCTCTCTCACTTAAACCCCACCCCACGCTCTCTCTCACTTAAACCCCACCCCACGCTCTCTCTCACTTAAACCCCACTCCACGCTCTCTCTCTCACTTAAACCCCACTCCACGCTCTCTCTCTCTCACTTAAACCCCACCCCACGCTCTCTCTCACTTAAACCCCACCCCACGCTCTCTCTCACTTAAACCCCACCCCGTGCTCTCTCTCACTTAAACCCCACCCCGTGCTCTCTCTCACTTAAACCCCACCCCGTGCTCTCTCTCACTTAAACCCCACCCCGTGCTCTCTCTCACTTAAACCCCACCCCGTGCTCTCTCTCACTTAAACCCCACCCCACGCTCTCTTTCTCACTTCACCAGCGGGCTCTTGTGGCTATCAGTACACTCAGCTCTCTTGTCCTCACTCTTTTGTCCTCGAGTATTTTTTCCTGCCATGCTTATAATTATGAGAATAATAGTAGTTATAGTTATTATTGTTGTCCTAATTATAATTTGAAGGGAAATTATACCAAAAATAATAATAATAATAATAATAATATTAATAATAATAATAATAATAATAATAATAATAATAATAATAATTAATTATTATAATAATAATAATTATTATTATTATTGTAGTAGTCCTGGAGCCCCTTCTTAGGGCATAATTGATATATTTATTAGTTTAATTTTGAATAGTTAGACATCAGTTGAAGACAATTACAGTTAACAGTTATTATTATTAACATCTTTATTGACAAAATTAATTACAATTTTGCCTAATCTGAGGATTTTGATAGTCTTATTAAATTGAGGATAATGCTGGTATTCACTGTCACGCAGGACAGAGGGTCATACATAAGACAATAGGTCTAAACTGTAGGCTGAAGCACATATATATCATGGTTACAATCAATGTTTTAATGTGTGGATATGTGAAAACAACTTTCTATTGTGCACTGCCACACAAGGGCAGGGATGGGTTCATAAGTGATACAGCTTAGAATATAAATAAAAATTGTTCTTCATTCTTTAAAATGGACAAGCAGTTAACAGTATCATGAACAGTGAAGCAGTGTCACGCAGCTGGCTCTAGAGATCTGGCGGAAAGTTTTGAAGTCAATAAAATGAATGAATTACAGACCGCAGTTTGTGGCTCCCCTTCTGCCTTGCTTGGGGGGGGTCCACGGGGTCAAGATAGCCCCCCCCCAACACAGCCCCTTCCTTCCCTCATCACCTTGACTTGGCCCATTAGTTATTGCTCCATTTCACAAAGTTTCGTCTCGTTAGTGATCGTTAGTGATAGTGAGTGTTAGTGATCGTTAGTGATAGTGAGTGTTAGTGATCGTTAGTGATAGTGAGTGTTAGTGATCGTTAGTGATAGTGAGTGTTAGTGATCGTTAGTGATAGTGAGTGTTAGTGATCGTTAGTGATAGTGAGTGTACTCTTTGCTACTCTATTTAGCAGTTTAGTCTTGAGACATAACTACGTTTTGATAGTTATAAATTGTGTATTATGAGGTGTTAAAGTTTATTATTATGAGAGTATTGTGTTATGTCTGGACATTATGAGAGGACTGGTGTTACATCTGGACATTATGAGAGGTCTGGTGTTACGTCTGGACATTATGAGAGGTCTGGTGTTACGTCTGGACATTATGAGAGGTCTGGTGTTACGTCTGGACATTATGAGAGGACTGGTGTTACGTCTGGACACAGACAGTGACATCTTCAACGCTCTAGACGCATGTTCTCTCATTCACCACCAACATAATCCATGAGCATAAACCATTACTACCACCATCATCACCACCACAACTACGACTGCCACCTCCACAACCACCATTGCTACCACCACAACCACACACACCACCACAAGCACCATTGCTACCACCACAACCACACACACCACCACAACCACACACACCACCACAAGCACCATTGCTACCACCACAACCACACACACCACCACAAGCACCGTTGCTACCACCACAACCACACACACCACCACAACCACACACACCACGACAACCACCATTCCTACCACCACAAGCACCATTCCTACCTTAACAACCATTGGTACGTAGTATATCTTTGTCATTGGTTGAGTGTTGTGAGGGAGTACACAGTGGAAATGTCACCTTCATATGTCTTGAAATGTTGAGGTAGGAAGTGTTCTGGCCGGGGAGGACACGGAGCCGTGTCCCAGCCATCCCGGACACGGGGGTTCCCATCATTATTTGGGACATGTAAGCCATAAGTCTTGTTCCAGTCATCTTCAAGGACATGCAGTGTACTTCTTGTTCCAGTCATCTTCAAGGACATGCAGTGTACTTCTTGTTCCAGTCATCTTCAAGGACATGCAGTGTACTTCTTGTTCCAGTCATCTTCAAGGACATGCAGTGTACTTCCAGTGATATTTTGGACACGCACCACCTGCCCTCCCCTAGTGACACGCACCACCTACCCTCCCCTAGTGACACGCACCACCTACCCTCCCCTAGTGACACGCACCACCTACCCTCCCCTAGTGACACGCACCACCTACCCTCCCCTAGTGACACGCACCACCTACCCTCCCCTAGTGACACGCGCCACCTACCCTCCCCTAGTGACACGCACCACCTACCCTCCCCTAGTGACACGCACCACCTGCCCTCCCCTAGTGACACGCGCCAGTGTGGAGGAGCGGCACGTAGGCAGTCAGAGCCCCGCTCCTGTGCCAGGTCAGGCCACTGCGGGATCACCATAGACCGTGCTGCTTGGTACTTGTTGTTCCGAGTAGCTGAATCTAAAACAACAACAACACGCAGGACACGAGCTTGGGGGGCGGAAAAGGCGTGCTGGCAGGAGGGGAGCGGGCCGGGAGGGAAGCGGGCCGGGAGGGCAGCGGGCCGGGAGGACTATTGTGGTGTGTAATTGTGGTCGCTGGCCAATTACGCGTGGCAGTGGCGGTGGTTAGCGCTCTTGTTTGTCCTGCTTGTGGTTGGCGCCACCGCCACCTGCTGGGGCTGGCGCCACCTGCTGGGGCTGGCGCCACCTGCTGGGGCTGGCGCCACCTGCTGGGGCTGGCGCCACCTGCTGGGGCTGGCGCCACCGCCACCTGCTGGGGCTGGCGCCACCGCCACCTGCTGGGGCTGGCGCCACCGCCACCTGCTGGGGCTGGCGCCACCGCCACCTGCTGGGGCTGGCGCCGCCACCACCTGCTGGGGCTGGCGTCACCTGGTGAGGCTGGCGCCGCTGCCACCTGCTGGGGCTGGCGTCACCTGGTGAGGCTGGCGCCGCCGCCACCTACTGGGGCTGGCGCCGCCGCCACCTACTGGGGCTGGCGCCGCCGCCACCTGCTGGGGCTGGCGCCGCCGCCACCTGCTGGGGCTGGCGCCACCTGGTGAGGCTAGCGCCGCCGCCACCTGCTGGGGCTGGCGCCACCTGGTGAGGCTAGCGCCGCCGCCACCTGCTGGGGCTGGCGCCGCCGCCACCTGCTGGGGCTGGCGCCGCCGCCACCTGCTGGGGCTGGCGCCGCCGCCACCTGCTGGGGCTGGCGTCACCTGGTGAGGCTAGCGCCGCCGCCACCTGCTGGGGCTGGCGCCACCGCCACTTGCTGGGGCTGGCGCCACCTGGTGAGGCTAGCGCCGCCGCCACCTGCTGGGGCTGGCGCCACCTGGTGAGGCTGGCGCCGCCGCCACCTGCTGGGGCTGGCGCCGCCGCCACCTGCTGGGGCTGGCGCCACCTGGTGAGGCTAGCGCCGCCGCCACCTGCTGGGGCTGGCGCCACCTGGTGAGGCTAGCGCCGCCGCCACCTGCTGGGGCTGGCGCCACCGCCACCTGCTGGGGCTGGCGCCACCTGGTGAGGCTAGCGCCGCCGCCACCTGCTGGGGCTGGCGCCGCCGCCACCTGCTGGGGCTGGCGCCGCCGCCACCTGCTGGGGCTAGCGCCGCCGCCACCTGCTGGGGCTGGCGCCACCTTCACTTGCGGGGGCTGGCGCCACCGCCACCTGGTGGGGCTGGCGCCACCGCCACCTGCTGGGGCTGGGGCTGGCGCCACCTGCTGGGGCTGGGGCTGGCGCCACCTTCACCTGCTGGGGCACTCACAACATGCCTCTTGTTTGCCCTCTCCAACTGCCTTGTTTATCCTCGTGCTTGTTTGTCTTACCTCATCACTTGTTTGCTCTCTTCACCTCCTTCATTATCTTCTACTTTAGCTCATCATCTCTTTGTCTTCACTGTCTACCTGTTTGTTGTCTTAACTTCTCTGTGCTGGTCTCTTCTACTTCTTCTCGCTGTGTACTCACCTAATTGCTTGCGGAGGTTGAGCTCTGGCTCTCTGGTCCCGCCTCTCAACCGTAAGTCAACAGGTGTACAGGTTCCTGAGCCTACTGGGCTCTATCATATCTACACTTGAAACTGTGTATGGAGTCAGCCTCCACCACATCACTTCCTAATGCATCCATTTGTCAACCACTCTGACACTAAAAAAAATTCAATGCGTCAAAAAAATGTGTAAATGAAAAGGAACTTCTGGTCTGTGCCTACCGAGAGCTATTGGGTCATTAGGGGTAAATAGCTTCGGCTACCAATGACTGGTAATAGTCTGGTGGGTATATGGTCAGAGTACTGGACTTGTCGAAGGAGTTCATTGCCCCTGTCAGTCTGAGGTTTGAACCTTTCACGGGAGGAGTTCTTACTGATATAATCGGCTTGTGCGTTTATGGAAGTTAGTTGTTAAAGTTCTTTCTAATGTCTTTATGGCTCATTTGGACTCTCAGTTTCCACCTGTATCCCCCTGGTGTGTGTGTGTGTGCCTCTTGTGTTAAATAATCTATCTTTATTTACCATTATCATTTTTATTTGAGAATATTGTATTTGGTGATCATGTTCCCCCAACTCTCCTGTCTTCCAACGACGTGAGGTTTAATTCCCGTAGTCTCTCCTCATAGATCATGCCCCTCAGTTCGGGCACTAGTCTGGTGGCAAATCTCTGACCCTTATCCTGGTTGATACCTGGTTGATGGGGTTCTGGGAGTTCTTCTACTCCCCAAGCCCTGCCCGAGGCCAGGCTTGACTTGTGAGAGTTTGGTCCACTAGGCTGTTGCTTGGAGCGGCCCGCAGGCCCACATACCCACCACAGCCCGGTTGGTCCGGCACTCCTTGAAGGAATAAATATAGTTTCCTCTTGAAAATGTCCACGGTTGTTCCGGCAATATTTCTTATGCTTGCTGGGAGGACGTTGAACAACCGAGGACCTCTGATGTTTATACAGTGTTCTCTGATTGTGCCTATGGCACCTCTGCACTTCACTGGTTCTATTCTGCATTTTCTTCCATATCGTTTACTCCAGTACGTTGTTATTTTACTGTGTAGATTTGGTACTTGGCCCTCCAGTATCTTCCACGTGTATATTATTTGATATCTCCAATTTGATATCTCCAATTTAGTTTTATGCTTGACGAGATATGGGCGCCATGCTGGTGCTGCATACTCCAGGATTGGTCTGACATATGTGATATACGAAGTTCTGAATGAGGCCTTACACAAGTATCTAAAGTCCGTTCTTATGTTGTCCAACCTGGCATATATGCCGCTGATGTTATCCTCTTGAAATGGGCTTCAGAGGACAGGTCTGCCGTGATATCAACCCCCAAGTCTTTCTTTCTGGCACTTGAAGAATTTCATCTCCCAAATGATACCTTGTTTCTGGCCTGATCCCTACACCTATCTTCATTACATTACATATGCTCGGGTTAAACTCTAAAAACCATTTGTTGGACAAGCAACTTCAGTGTCTTCTTCCGTCCTTGTTCCTCTTTTATTCTTTTATTCAATTATGCCTCTCGCCAGTGTTTAATTTCTCCGTCTGTGTCCTTGTCAAGTGTCTGTACCGTCTGTGTCATTGTCAAGTGTCTGTACCGTCTGTGTCATTGTCAAGTGTCTGTACCGTCTGTGTCATTGTCAAGTGTCTGTACCGTCTGTGTCATTGTCAAGTGTCTGTACCGTCTGTGTCATTGTCAAGTGTCTGTACCGTCTGTGTCATTGTCAAGTGTCTGTACCGTCTGTGTCATTGTCAAGTGTCTGTACCGTCTGTGTCATTGTCAAGTGTCTGTACCGTCTGTGTCATTGTCAAGTGTCTGTACCGTCTGTGTCATTGTCAAGTGTCTGTACCGTCTGTGTCATTGTCAAGTGTCTGTACCGTCTGTGTTGTGTTCTTGGTCGTCTGTCTCTTGAATTAAAAGCACAATTTCCTTTGGTTTTTGTCTACTTGGTTCTAACTATTCCTTAGATATTTTGCTCGTTGAGGATGGGCTAATTAGATGTGGTCGTTAGTGCGAGGGTTCAGAGGGCTGGTTAGGAGGTCGTTCGAGCCGCTGTAATTGAGAAATGTTTCAGATATAGATGATCGCCTGGGATCCCAGTCTTCCTGCGGCTCATGTGTGACTCCATCCTCATGTACCCACCTCACCCAATACCCACCTCACCCAAACCAATAAAAAGCAAGTGTTATGTCAAATGTTTCATACAGTGTATCAAGTGTATCATAATTATAGTTCATAAATGTAGTGTAAAGAAGTCTTTGAGAATGTAAGAAGCCTTACGAAACGCTTCTAGGCGCCAGACCATTAATAAAAATGCATTTTGGAGAATTGATATTGTTATTACCACCGACAGTGAAGAAAAACATAAGAAATATTGAAAAAAATTCGTGTTAGAATTATTAATCTTACTTTTTCGGTCATATTCAACAACATATGTTTACAAGAAAGACTGCTACCCAAATATACTAATATATATATATATATATATATATATATATATATATATATATATATATATATAAATATAAGACCCAGTGAGAGAGCTGGGAACACGGCCCCAGAGCACGCCAAGACTGCCCTCTATGCCTACTAAGACATAACTATCCAGCAGGAGGAATATGACTGGGCCAGACCAGAGGGAAGATGTTCCCATGATCACTATCGCCGCCCCAACGGCCCCGCCACACTCCCAACTTTCAACACTGGTTTGCAATTAACTTAGCAATTTCAGTGACGTTCTCTTTTTGTACACAAAATTTTATCTCTGCAAAAATAACTGGAAGAAGGATTGACCCGGCGGATATAAATAACTTTTTTTTGTTATATATCTCTATAAATCCAAGGAATTGTCCGGAGAGATGTAGATAAGAGATCGTAAATCTTGGGGTTGTGAGGGAGAGCTGCGTAAGGGAGAGGCGACCCAAGCTACCTCTCTTTACGACTTGTGGAGGACGACCTCCCTCGTAAACCCCAGACTGTAAACTCTGGCCACTCTGGCCTCCAGGGGGTGAAGACTCTGGCCTCCAGGGGGTGAAGACTCTGGCCTCCAGGGGGTGAAGACTCTGGCCTCCAGGGGGTGAAGACTCTGGCCTCCAGGGGGTGAAGACTCTGGCCTCCAGGAGGTGAAGACTCTGGCCTCCAGGAGTTGAAAACTCTGGCCTCCAGGAGGTGAACACTCTGGCCTCCAGGGGGTGAAGACTCTGGCCTCCAGGGAGTGAAGACTCTGGCCTCCAGGGGTTGAAGACTCTGGCCTCCAGGGAGTGAAGACTCTGGCCTCCAGGGGTTGAAGACTCTGGCCTCCAGGGGTTGAAGACTCTGGCCTCCAGGGAGTGAACACTCTGGCCTCCAGGGAGTGAAGACTCTGGCCTCCAGAGGGTGAAGACTCTGGCCTCCAGGGAGTGAACACTCTGGCCTCCAGGAGTTGAAGACTCTGGCCTCCAGGAGGTGAACACTCTGGCCTCCAGGGGGTGAAGACTCTGGCCTCCAGGGAGTGAAGACTCTGGCCTCCAGGGGTTGAAGACTCTGGCCTCCAGGGAGTGAAGACTCTGGCCTCCAGGGGTTGAAGACTCTGGCCTCCAGGGAGTGAACACTCTGGCCTCCAGGGAGTGAACACTCTGGCCTCCAGGGGTTGAAGACTCTGGCCTCCAGGGAGTGAACACTCTGGCCTCCAGGGGTTGAACACTCTGGCCTCCAGGGGTTGAACACTCTGGCCTCCAGGGAGTGAAGACTCTGGCCTCCAGGGGTTGAAGACTCTGGCCTCCAGGGAGTGAACACTCTGGCCTCCAGGGGTTGAAGACTCTGGCCTCCAGGGAGTGAACACTCTGGCCTCCAGGGAGTGAACACTCTGGCCTCCAGGGGTTGAAGACTCTGGCCTCCAGGGAGTGAACACTCTGGCCTCCAGGGGTTGAAGACTCTGGCCTCCAGGGAGTGAAGACTCTGGCCTCCAGGGAGTGAACACTCTGGCCTCCAGGGGTTGAAGACTCTGGCCTCCAGGGAGTGAACACTCTGGCCTCCAGGGGTTGAAGACTCTGGCCTCCAGGGAGTGAACACTCTGGCCTCCAGGTGGTGAACACTCTGGCCTCCAGGGAGTGAACACTCTGGCCTCCAGAGGTTGAAGACTCTGGCCTCCAGGGGGTGAACACTCTGGCCTCCAGGGGGTGAAGACTCTGGCCTCCAGGGAGTGAAGACTCTGGCCTCCAGGGGGTGAAGACTCTGGCCTCCAGGGGTTGAAGACTCTGGCCTCCAGGGAGTGAACACTCCGGCCTCCAGGGAGTGAACACTCTGGCCTCCAGGGAGTGAACACTCTGGACAGGTGAAAGAAGGAAGGAGGTATCAGGGAGAGAGGGAGAGTGGTGAGGGAGGGGACGGAGGGGAGGGAGAGAGAGATTGGTGAGGAAGAGGAGGGATAAGGGATGGGGTGAGGTAGGCAGAGAAACAGGGGTGAGGGAGAGAGAGAGAGAGAGAGAGGTGAGGGAGAGAGAGAGGGGAGAGGGAGAGGAGGGGAGGGAGCGATAGAGAGCTGAGGGAAAGGAGAGGGAAGGGAAGGGGTGAGGGAGGGTGAGAGAGGGGTGGGGGAAGAATGCACTCTGGACACCCCACATTAAGGTAAAACAGGCCGCCTGCCTGCATATTTTTCAACAGTTATTCACTGATCAGCAATTTAAAGCCTCCCTCAGCCTCCCTCTTCTTCATCCCCCTCCCCCTGTGTCCCCCCCCTCCTGCTCCCCTCTCCCCCTACCCTCCTTCCCCCTCCCCTCACCCTTCCATCTCCCCTTCCACCCCCCCACACCTCTTTATATCTCCCATTTATCTGTTTTAATTCATGCAGGTCACATTATCTTTAGTATTTGTTATTCTTTTGTGTTCTATTGATGCTCTGGCGTCACAACACGTGGGTCATCAATGGCGTCACAACACGTGGGTCATCAATGGTGTCACAACACGTGGTCATCAATAGCGTCACAACACGTGGGTCATCAATGGCGTCACAACACGTGGTCATCAATGGCGTCACAACACGTGGGTCATCAATGGCGTCACAACACGTGGGTCATCAATGGCGTCACAACACGTGGGTCATCAATGGCGTCACAACACGTGGTCATCAATGGCGTCACAACACGTGGGTCATCAATGGCGTCAAAACACGTGGGTCATCAATGGCGTCACAACACGTGGGTCATCAATGGCGTCACAACACGTGGGTCATCAATGGCGTCACAACACGTGGTCATCAACGGCGTCACAACACGTGGGTCATCAATGGCGTCACAACACGTGGGTCATCAGTGGCGTCACAACACGTGGTCATCAATGGTGTCACAACACGTGGTCATCAATTGCGTCACAACACGTGGGTCATCAATGGCGTCACAACACGTGGGTCATCAATGGCGTCACAACACGTGGGTCATCAATGGCGTCACAACACGTGGTCATCAATGGCGTCACAACACGTAGGTCATCAATGGCGTCACAACACGTGGTCATCAATGGCGTCACAACACGTGGGTCATCAATGGCGTCACAACACGTGGTCATCAATAGCGTCACAACACGTGGGTCATCAATGGCGTCACAACACGTGGGTCATCAATGGCGTCACAACACGTGGTCATCAATGGCGTCACAACACGTGGTCATCAATGGCGTCACAACAGTGGGTCATCAACGGCGTCACAACACGTGGTTATCAATGGCGTCACAACACGTCATCAATGGCGTCACAACACGTGGTCATCAATGGCGTCACAACACGTGGTCATCAATGGCGTCACAACACAGGGTCATCAACGCCGTCACAACACGTGGTCATCAACGCCGTCACAACACAGGGTCATCAACGGCGTCACGACAATGGGTCATCAACACCGTCACAACAACAGGTCATCAACACCGTCACAACAACAGGTCACCAACACCGCCACAACAACAGGTCATCAACACCGTCACAACAACAGGTCATCAACACCGTCACAACTCTGGGTCATCAACGCCGTCACAATACAGGGTCATCAACACCGCCTCGTTGGTAAACTAATATTCTGAGCAGCGTCGCCCTGCTCAGCTTCCCCGTGGCACCCGGCTGCCGAGTCTTTTTTTAAACACATCGCAGACTTTTGCGGGATCTGTTTGTCATTTGTTTTATCTCCGCCCTTGGTTGTGTTGTGCTCCGTGAGGCGCCATCGTCAGTACGCTGTTTATACCTCTATAGCCACAGTTACTCCTTTTTGTTTTTAATTTTGAGGGGGGAGGGGGTTTGGAGGGGGAGGGGGTTTGGAGGGGGAGGGTGAGGGGTTGGGGGGGGGGGTGAGGGGGGCGCAGTTGTATAAATGAAATCTTTTATGGTTTGTTTTTAAGGCTTGACTCTAGCGTCCATGTGAAATAATGTCGGTGATTTTATTTAAAGTGGGACCGCTTGGTATTGTGGCCTGCTTCCCTTGTCCAATTAGCTCTGGCGAGGGGAGTGGTGGAGAGGTGAGTGCACCTGAGGAATAATACAGTGAGAGGTGTCAGGGCTGTGGGGGGAGGGGTGTGGGGGAGGGCTGTGGGGGGAGGGGTGTGGGGGGGAGGGCTGTGGGGGGAGGGGTGTGGGGGGGGGCTGTGGGGGGAGGAGGGCTGTGGGGGGGGGGAGGAGGGCTGTGGGGGGGAGAGCTGTGTGGGGGAGGGCTGTGTGGGGGAGGGCTGTGAAGGGAGGGCTGTGGGGGAGAGAGCTGTGGGGGAGAGAGCTGTGGGGGGGGAGGGCTGAGGGGGAAAGGGCTGTGGGGGGGAGGGCTGTGGGGGGGAAGGGCTGTGGAGGGAGGGCTGTGGGGGAGGGCTGTGGGGGGGAGGGCTTTGGGGGGGAGGGCTGTGGGGGAAGGGCTGTGGAGGGAGGGCTGTGAAGGGAGGGCTGTGGGGGAGAGAGCTGTGGGGGGAGGGCTGTGGAGGGGAGGGCTGTGGGGGGAGGGCTGTGGGGGGGAAGGGCTGTGGGGGGGGAAGGGCTGTGGGGGGGGAAGGGCTGTGGGGGGAGGGCTGTGGAGGGAGGGCTGTGGGGGAGAGAGCTGTGGGGAGAAGGGCTGTGGGGGGGAAGGGCTGTGGGGGGAGGGCTGAGGGGGGAGGGCTGTGGGGGGGAAGGGCTGTGGGGGAGAGAGCTGTGGGGGGAAGGGCTGTGGGGGGGGAGGGCTGAGGGGGGAGGCTGAGGGGGGAGGCTGAGGGGGGAGGCTGAGGGGGGAGGCTGAGGGGGGAGGCTGAGGGGGGAGGCTGAGGGGGGAGGCTGAGGGGGGAGGGCTGAGGGGGGAGGGCTGAGGGGGGAGGGCTGAGGGGGGAGGCTGAGGGGGGAGGCTGAGGGGGGAGGCTGAGGGGGGAGGCTGAGGGGGGAGGGCTGAGGGGGGAGGGCTGAGGGGGGAGGCTGAGGGGGGAGGCTGAGGGGGGAGGGCTGAGGGGGGAGGGCTGAGGGGGGAGGCTGAGGGGGGAGGCTGAGGGGGGAGGGCTGAGGGGGGAGGGCTGAGGGGGGAGGGCTGAGGGGGGAGGCTGAGGGGGGAGGGCTGAGGGGGGAGGCTGAGGGGGGAGGCTGAGGGGGGAGGCTGAGGGGGGAGGCTGAGGGGGGAGGCTGAGGGGGGAGGCTGAGGGGGGAGGGCTGAGGGGGGAGGGCTGAGGGGGGAGGCTGAGGGGAGAGGCTGAGGGGGGAGGCTGAGGGTGGAGGCTGAGGGGGGAGGCTGAGGGGGGAGGCTGAGGGGGGAGGGCTGAGGGGGGAGGCTGAGGGGGGAGGCTGAGGGGGGAGGCTGAGGGGGGAGGCTGAGGGGGGAGGCTGAGGGGGGAGGGCTGAGGGGGGAGGCTGAGGGGGGAGGCTGAGGGGGGAGGCTGAGGGGGGAGGCTGAGGGGGGAGGCTGAGGGGGGAGGCTGAGGGGGGAGGCTGAGGGGGGAGGCTGAGGGTGGAGGCTGAGGGTGGAGGCTGAGGGGGGAGGCTGAGGGGGGAGGCTGAGGGGGGAGGCTGAGGGGGGAGGGCTGAGGGGGGAGGCTGAGGGGGGAGGCTGAGGGGGGAGGCTGAGGGGGGAGGCTGAGGGTGGAGGCTGAGGGTGGAGGCTGAGGGTGGAGGCTGAGGGGGGAGGCTGAGGGGGGAGGCTGAGGGTGGAGGCTGAGGGGGGAGGCTGAGGGGGGAGGCTGAGGGTGGAGGCTGAGGGTGGAGGCTGAGGGTGGAGGCTGAGGGGGGAGGCTGAGGGTGGAGGCTGAGGGGGGAGGCTGAGGGTGGAGGCTGAGGGTGGAGGCTGAGGGTGGAGGCTGAGGGTGGAGGCTGAGGGTGGAGGATGTTGTATAACATGCTGCTTCAAAGACACATAGTCAGGGCACAGCGTCAACACGGTGCCCCCGGGACACTTGGGGCGGCCTTAGGGTTACATGGGGGTCCAGGGACGCCTCAGGGGTGACCTCCACTCACCCCCGGGTCATGCAGACGCTCCTCCTCCTGTCGTGTATATCAGGCCAAGTGTGTGTGTGTGTGTGTGTGTGTGTGTGTGTGTGTGTGTGTGTGTGTGTGTGTGTGTGTGTGTGTGTGTGTGTGTGCATCGCTGCGTATCATGTCTGTCATGACCACTGTCCCGCGTCCACTGTCGTTGGTGGTGACACACTGTGGACCTCTCCTGTGGCGTCCTGCTGCCATGTGACGGTGCTGCCTGTCGGGGGACCACACAGACCAGCATTGACCACCCGGTCACAAGACAGGAGGGGGGGGGGGGGAAGGTACTGTCACTAAGACAGGAGGGGGGGGGGAGACTCACTATTCCTACACACACATCTCCACAAGGTTCTGTTCCAGCTCACATACTTCATTATAAACTTTAATAATCTTGTGTCACTAAAAGTGAATGTCTCTTGGTCTGTTTGTTCGAGGTTTAGAGTCCAGACGGCTACTGTCAGCCTCTTACAAGTCTCCACGGTGAACAGTGACGCTGTGGCGAGTGTCACAGGTTCGACCCCCCTTGCCCCTCCTTACAGTTGGTCTGACTCATTGTAATAACTGACAACTCTATTAAGCTGGAAATGTGGGTTTGATTGTCCATAGAGTGTTTATCAACAGATTTCTTGACAATCTCGTGCAATCTTTGTGAGCAGGAACTGGGTCGTGACCTCACACACTACATCACCGAATGTCCAGTTGTTAGACCATTCAGACCCGTTGGCATGAGGTACCTGGAGCTTTGCAATTACTTTATTAACTCTCTTGCCTCATGAAGCACGCGGAGTGTGCCAGTGCCAGCCACACTGATCACATGGCCCTGTATGACTAACCATCCTGTGTGGTGGGGACTTTTAGCTCCTCGGAGCTAGTTTTTTGAGACACACTGTACCCCCCTTCATGTAGTCTAGAGCAGCTAGTTCTTGACACACACTGTACTCCCCTTCATGTAGTCTAGGGCAGCTAGTTCTTGACACACTCTGTACTCCCCTTCATGTAGTCTAGGGCAGCTAGTTCTTGACACACACTGTACTCCCCTTCATGTAGACTAGGGCAGCTAGTTCTTGACACACACTGTACTCCCCTTCATGTAGTCTAGGGCAGCTAGTTCTTAATACTACTACTACTACTACTACTACTACTACTACTACTACTAATAATAATAATAATAATAATAATAATAATAATAATGAACAGGTAATGAACCAGCTATCTTTAATGAGGCTGGCAGTAATTAGTGGAGGGTGTTAACACTGGCGTTAGTTGTGGCGGCCAAGGAACTTCCACCTGAATCTTTTATAGTGTCCTCCAGGTGGTGGGCAGAGGTGGGCTTTGTCTGTCTGTCTGTCTGTCTGTCTCTCTCTCTCTCTAGTCCTAAGGTTCCAGGTTCGATCCCCAGCGGAAGCGGAAACAAATGGGCAGAGTTTCTTCCACCCTGATGCGCCTGTTCACCTAGCAGTAAATAGGTACCTGGGAGTTAGACAACTGCTACAAGCTGCTTCCTGGGGACGTGTTTGTGTACTCACCTAGTTGTACTCACCTAATTGTGCTAGCCGGGGTTGAGCTTTGTCTCTCTGGTCCCGCCTCTCAACTGTCAATCAACTGGTGTACAGATTCCTGAGCCTACTGGGCTCTGTTATATCTACATGCAGTGATGTGGTGGAGGCTGACTCCATACACAGTTTCAAATGTAGATATGATAGAGCCCAGTAGGCTCAGGAATCTGTACACCTGTTGATTGACGGTTGAGAGGTGGGACCAGAGAGCCAGAGCTCAACCCCGGCTAGCACAACTAGGTGAGTACAACTAGGTGAGTAAATTGACCAGACCACACACTAGAAATTGAAGGGACGACGACGTTTCGACGTCGTCGTCGAAACGTCGTCGTCGTCGTCATCATTCTCAATCGACTTGAGAATGGTCCAGGACGGACCGAAACGTCGTCGTCCCTTCAATTTCTAGTGTGTGGTCTGGTCAACATACTTCAGCCACGTTATTGTGACTCATCGCTTGCATAGGTGAGTAAACAAGAGATATATATAAATCTTTTATAAATGTAGATTAAACATTTACTTGTAATTCCTCATATTTCCTCTTTTCCATTCCTCTTGTTTCAGTTCTTCCTCCGGCCTCGATAATCCCGTTACTCCTCGTTGGATTCCTCTCTTTCTCCTCTACTGATTATCCTCTTTCTTCCCCCTCTTGACGTCTCTCTTCCTCCCTTCATTATTCCCCCCCTCTTCCTTCCCTTTGCAGTGCTTCTTTCTTAATTCCTGCTCCATTCACTCCGTTCATTTTGCTGATTAGTTTCTTGCAATCTTTCTTTTCCTCGGGTTTGGTCTTTCTTTTTGTCAAATTGTCGCCTTTACTGTGTTTCATCACCCTGTTTATTCTGTCCCCCTCCGTCTATTCTGTCCCATCCGTCTATTCTGTTCCCTCTGTTTATTCTGTCCCCTCCGTCTCTTATGTCTCCCTCCCCCGGTCCGTTCTGTCCCCCTCTATCCATTCTATCCCCTCCGTCCGTTCCGTCTGTTCCGTCCGTTCCGTCTGTTCCGTCCTCTCTGTCCATTCGAGACCATTACCAGAGCTCACTGACATGTGCCTCTTGGGGCTGATTAGTTTCTGCTCAGGTGAGTTCCCTGTTGATGCTCCCGGAAGTTGTTGATGTGGGATGTTGCTGGTTTTTGGTTCCTGCTGCGAGTCCTACCCTGGTACACGGCCTACGTCAAGCTTTGGTGCCCTGGTACACGGCCCACGTCAAGCTTTGGAAGCCTGGTACACGGCCTACGTCAAGCTTTGGAAGCCTGGTATACGGCCTACGTCAAGCTTTGGAAGCCTGGTACACGGCCTACGTCAAGCTTTGGAGGCCTGGTACACGGCCTACGTCAAGCTTTGGAAGCCTGGTACACGGCCTACGTCAAGCTTTGGTGCCCTGGTACACGGCCTACGTCAAACTTTGGAAGCCTGGTACACGGCCTACGTCAAGCTTTGGAAGCCTGGTACACGGCCTACGTCAAGCTTTGGAAGCCTGGTACACGGCCTACGTCAAGCTTTGGAGGCCTGGTACACGGCCTACGTCAAGCTTTGGAAGCCTGGTACACGGCCTACGTCAAGCTTTGGAGGCCTGGTACACGGCCTACGTCAAGCTTTGGAAGCCTGGTACACGGCCTACGTCAAGCTTTGGAGGCCTGGTACACGGCCTACGTCAAGCTTTGGAAGCCTGGTACACGGCCTACGTCAAGCTTTGGAGGCCTGGTACACGGCCTACGTCAAGCTTTGGTGCCCTGGTACACGGCCTACGTCAAGCTTTGGTGCCCTGGTACACGGCCCACGTCAAGCTTTGGTGCCCTGGTACACGGCCTACGTCAAGCTTTGGTGCCCTGGTACACGGCCTACGTCAAGCTTTGGAAGCCTGGTACACGGCCTACGTCAAGCTTTGGAGGCCTGGTACACGGCCTACGTCAAGCTTTGGAAGCCTGGTACACGGCCTACGTCAAGCTTTGGAGGCCTGGTACACGGCCTACGTCAAGCTTTGGAAGCCTGGTACACGGCCTACGTCAAGCTTTGGAGGCCTGGTACACGGCCTACGTCAAGCTTTGGTGCCCTGGTACACGGCCTACGTCAAGCTTTGGTGCCCTGGTACACGGCCCACGTCAAGCTTTGGTGCCCTGGTACACGGCCTACGTCAAGCTTTGGTGCCCTGGTACACGGCCTACGTCAAGCTTTGGAAGCCTGGTACACGGCCTACGTCAAGCTTTGGTGCCCTGGTACACGGCCTACGTCAAGCTTTGGTGCCCTGGTACACGGCCTACGTCAAGCTTTGGTGCCCTGGTACACGGCCTACGTCAAGCTTTGGTGCCCTGGTACACGGCCTACGTCAAGCTTTGGTGCCCTGGTACACGGCCTACGTCAAGCTTTGGTGCCCTGGTACACGGCCTACGTCAAGCTTTGGTGCCCTGGTACACGGCCCACGTCAAGCTTTGGAGGCCTGGTACACGGCCTACGTCAAGCTTTGGAAGCCTGGTACACGGCCTACGTCAAGCTTTGGTGCCCTGGTACACGGCCTACGTCAAGCTTTGGAAGCCTGGTACACGGCCTACGTCAAGCTTTGGTGTCCTGGTACACGGCCTACGTCAAGCTTTGGAGGCCTGGTACACGGCCTACGTCAAGCTTTGGAAGCCTGGTACACGGCCCACGTCAAGCTTTGGAAGCCTGGTACACGGCCTACGTCAAGCTTTGGTGTCCTGGTACACGGCCTACGTCAAGCTTTGGTGTCCTGGTACACGGCCTACGTCAAGCTTTGGAAGCCTGGTACACGGCCCACGTCAAGCTTTGGAAGCCTGGTACACGGCGCACGGCAAGCTTTGGAGGCCTGGTACACGGCCCACGTCAAGCTTTGGAGGCCTGGTACACGGCTTTCGTCAAGCTTTGGAGGCCTGGTACACGGCCTACGTCAAGCTTTGTAGGCTGGTACATGGCCCACGTCAAGCTTTGGAGGCTTGGTACACGGCCCACGTCAAGCTTTGGAGGCCTGGTACACGGCCTACGTCAAGCTTTGGTGTCCTGGTACACGGCCTACGTCAAGCTTTGGTGCCCTGGTACACGGCCTACGTCAAGCTTTGGTGCCCTGGTACACGGCCTACGTCAAGCTTTGGAGGCCTGGTACACGGCCTACGTCAAGCTTTGGAAGCCTGGTACACGGCCTACGTCAAGCTTTGGAAGCCTGGTACACGGCCTACGTCAAGCTTTGGTGCCCTGGTACACGGCCTACGTCAAGCTTTGGTGCCCTGGTACACGGCCTACGTCAAGCTTTGGTGCCCTGGTACACGGCCTACGTCAAGCTTTGGTGCCCTGGTACACGGCCTACGTCAAGCTTTGGAGGCCTGGTACACGGCCTACGTCAAGCTTTGGAAGCCTGGTACACGGCCTACGTCAAGCTTTGGAGGCCTGGTACACGGCCCACGTCAAGCTTTGGAAGCCTGGTACACGGCCCACGTCAAGCTTTGGAAGCCTGGTACACGGCCCACGTCAAGCTTTGGAAGCCTGGTACACGGCCCACGTCAAGCTTTGGAGGCCTGGTACACGGCCCACGTCAAGCTTTGGAGGCCTGGTACACGGCCCACGTCAAGCTTTGGAAGCCTGGTACACGGCCTACGTCAAGCTTTGGAAGCCTGGTACACGGCCTACGTCAAGCTTTGGAGGCCTGGTACACGGCCTACGTCAAGCTTTGGAAGCCTGGTACACGGCGCACGTCAAGCTTTGGAGGCCTGGTACACGGCCTACGTCAAGCTTTGGAGGCCTGGTACACGGCCTACGTCAAGCTTTGGAGGCCTGGTACACGGCCTACGTCAAGCTTTGGAGGCCTGGTACACGGCCTACGTCAAGCTTTGGAAGCCTGGTACACGGCGCACGTCAAGCTTTGGAGGCCTGGTACACGGCCTACGTCAAGCTTTGGAGGCCTGGTACACGGCCCACGTCAAGCTTTGGAAGCCTGGTACACGGCCCACGTCAAGCTTTGGAAGCCTGGTACACGGCCCACGTCAAGCTTTGGAAGCCTGGTACACGGCCCACGTCAAGCTTTGGAGGCCTGGTACACGGCCCACGTCAAGCTTTGGAGGCCTGGTACACGGCCCACGTCAAGCTTTGGAAGCCTGGTACACGGCCTACGTCAAGCTTTGGAAGCCTGGTACACGGCCTACGTCAAGCTTTGGAGGCCTGGTACACGGCCTACGTCAAGCTTTGGAAGCCTGGTACACGGCGCACGTCAAGCTTTGGAGGCCTGGTACACGGCCTACGTCAAGCTTTGGAGGCCTGGTACACGGCCCACGTCAAGCTTTGGAAGCCTGGTACACGGCCCACGTCAAGCTTTGGAAGCCTGGTACACGGCCCACGTCAAGCTTTGGAGGCCTGGTACACGGCCCACGTCAAGCTTTGGATGCCTGGTACACGGCCCACGTCAAGCTTTGGAAGCCTGGTACACGGCCTACGTCAAGCTTTGGAAGCCTGGTACACGGCGCACGTCAAGCTTTGGAAGCCTGGTACACGGCCCACGTCAAGCTTTGGAAGCCTGGTACACGGCCTACGTCAAGCTTTGGAAGCCTGGTACACGGCGCACGTCAAGCTTTGGAGGCCTGGTACACGGGCCTACGTCAAGCTTTGGAGGCCTGGTACACGGCCCACGTCAAGCTTTGGAAGCCTGGTACACGGCCCACGTCAAGCTTTGGAAGCCTGGTACACGGCGCACGTCAAGCTTTGGAGGCCTGGTACACGGCCCACGTCAAGCTTTGGAAGCCTGGTACACGGCGCACGGCAAGCTTTGGAGGCCTGGTACATGGCCCACGTCAAGCTTTGGAGGCCTGGTACACGGCTTTCGTCAAGCTTTGGAGGCCTGGTACACGGCCTACGTCAAGCTTTGTAGGCTGGTACATGGCCCACGTCAAGCTTTGGAGGCTTGGTACACGGCCCACGTCAAGCTTTGGAGGCCTGGTACACGGCCTACGTCAAGCTTTGGAGGCCTGGTACACGGCCTACGTCAAGCTTTGGAGGCTGGTACATGGCCCACGTCAAGCTTTGGAGGCTTGGTACACGGCCTACGTCAAGCTTTGGAGGCCTGGTACACGGCCTACGTCAAGCTTTGGAGGCTGGTACATGGCCCACGTCAAGCTTTGAAGGCTTGGTACACGACCCACGTCAAGCATTTTGTTATATTTCAGCTTTCCTGAACGTGGGCGTGGAAAGCCTGAGTGGGAGGTCCCGTCTCTCTTCCTTACTATTACTACTAACTCTCTCCTCTGCCTGTCACTGCCCGAGGCTGGCTCACTCCCCTTCCCTTACCCCTCCCTTGCCCCTTACCCTCGCCCCTTAGCCCTTCACTTGAGCAAGTCAACCATTAACAATTAAACTGGTGAAGGTATGAGTCTATAATTCACTGAGAACTGCAGCAGTGATGATGGCCGCCATATTGTGTTACCCTCGGGAGCCCTCAGCAACTGCTGATAATTAGCAGAGTTGTTGGTCGGCCCCTTGCTGCTGGTTGGCTGGTTGGTGCTGGTTGGCTGGTGGTGGTTATTGGTTGGTGGTGGTTGTTGGTTGGTGGGGGTTGGCTGGTGGTGGTTGGCTGGTGGTGGTTATTGGTTGGTGGGGGTTGTTGGTTGGTGGGGGTTGTTGGTTGGTGGGGGTTGTTGGTTGGTGGGGGTTGGTTGGTGGTGGTTGGCTGGTTGTAACAGGGTCGGGGGAAACGGCTCTCTTTAGTCCATTAGCCCGCCCTTAGTTAATTATTCTAGAGTCCCCCCAGAGTTCCTACTACAACCTCTCTGGTTCAACACCTTGTAACCTCGGTATCTGGTCACCCAGGTACTACACCAACAAGCCATCGTACCTGACCAGCTCTCCGTAACTCTAGAGAACTCTAATACTATTCAATGCCACCATCCAGAAAATAAAAATGAAAAGAAATGAAGGGGTTATTAAATGGGGCGAGGGAGTTAGAGAGGTGGAAGGGGGTGTGGGAGGATTATGGTCAGGGGAAAAGGGAAAGTTAGAGGGAGGAAGAGAATGAGATCACTGGGGGAAGTAGAAAATAGTAGAGAAAGTAGAAAGTAGAAGTAGAAAGTAGTTGCCACCATCCATTCATGTACCATACATACAAGACAAAAGAAATGGAACTTGTCTGTACCACAAAATTACCCAAGGAGTTCATGTATCAACTGTAAGCATGCACTCGCATGTTAAAATCGTGGAAACAGTAAGCTCAGAGGGCTCTCCACTCTAGCTTTCAAAATACGAATTTTTAGGGAACAAAATTAAAGTCACTTAAAAGCAAAAAAAATAATCCATTATCTATTTAACGTGATAAGTAACATAATTCAAAGAATTAAACTAAATATTCACTATACATCAAGATTAATATACCATGTGAGTCACCACACAAGACATTGAGAACACTACGGTTGTCTGCCCTTGAAAATCACACAACATCTTACGTTGGAAACACACCAAATTTTGTCACCTTAACGTTCAACTCACCAAGTCTGAGCCTAAGTTGGATAGAGAGAAGGGGAAAGAGGCTACAGTTGACAAGCAGAGTCCATCTTCTGGCCTGAGAAGGCTAGTCTGGAGGCTATAGCCTCCGGAACTCGCTCCTTCAATCCTGTGTCTGCTCTGCTGTCTCTCTCTCTTTGCTCTCGAATGTACAGTTTCCTGGGTACTTATGGGGGAATCTGGGAGCTAAACTCCGCCTAGTAAGTAGATAGCCTCAGGGTATCTACCTACCACGCCTTAAACAGCGGCTTGTTTGAAGGACACACCTGGCTACCTGTCTGCAATTATCAGCTTTGCAGAAGCAAGGTCAATTCACACGACCTGACCCCTGGTCAACTTGCTGTCATTCACACTCCTGTAGGTGTGACTTCTTAATTACTAAAGGCTGACAGTCTGGCGCCTCAAATATCCTGTCTGGTTGACTCATGTTGTATGTAAAATAAAATATAACTAAACTAAATGTTTTTATGGAGCTACATGGTGGTGGTTGGCTGGTGGTGGTTGATTGGAAGTGGTTGGCTGGTGGTGGTTGATTGGAAGTGGTTGGCTGGTGGTGGTTGGCTGGTAGTGGTTGGCTGGTAGTTGGGGAAGATGATTGTAATGTTGTGTAGTGTTTGTACCTCCACAAATTTTGTTGTACATCAAAGTTCACTCCTTTCAGAACATTGTGGACGGTAAGCTGCCCGTGGCGTCCCTGGTGGGGGGAGGAGGCCCCAGGGGGAGGAGTAACTAACTACTCTGACACTGAAAAAGTTCTTTCTAATGTCTCTGTGGCTCATTTGGGTACTCAGCTTCCACCTGTGTCCCCTTGTGCGTGTACCACCCGTGTTAAATAATACATCATTGTCTACCCTGTCAATTCCCCTGAGAATCTTGCGTGTGGTGATCATGTCTCTTCGAGCTCTTCTGTCTTCCAGCGACGTGAGGTGCAGTTCACGCAGTTTTTTCTCGTAACTCATGCCTCTTAGTTCTGGGACTAGCCTAGTGGCATACCTCTGAACTTTTTCCAGCTTTGTCTTGTGCTTGACAAGGTACGGGCTCCATGCTGGGGCCGCATACTCCAAGATTGGCCTTACATTCGTGACATTCAAGGTTCTGGAAGATTCCTTACACAAGTTTCTAAAGGTAGTTCTGATGTTAGCCAGCCTCGCATATGCCACAGATGTTATTATTTTGCTGTGGGCTTCAAGAGACAGGTTTGGCGTGATATTAACTCCTAGATCTTTCTCTTTGCCCGTTTCGTGAAGGACTTCATCTCCCATTCGGTATCCAGTGTCTGGCCTCCTATTTCCTCCCCTTAGTTTCATTACCTTACATTTACTTGGGTTGAACTTTAGTAGCCATTTGTTGGACTATTCAATCAGTTTGCTTAGATCATCGTGTAGCCTCACACTATCATCCTCTGTCTTGATCCTCCTCATAATTTTTGCATCGTCCGTGAACATTGAGAGGAACGAGTCTATACCCTCTGGAAGATCATTTACATAAATCAGGAACAGTATAGGTCCAAGAACCGATCCCTGAAGGACTCCACTGGTGACGCCTCGCCGCTCCGAGACCTCACCCCTCAACAGTGACTCGCAGTTTTCTGTTGCTTAGGTACTCCCTCATCCTTCTCTTTCACTCCTGTCCGCATCTCGAGTTTGTGCACCAGTCTCTTATGTGGTACTGTGTCAAAGGCTTTCTGGCAATCCAAAAATATGCAGTCTGCCCAGTCCTCTCTTTCTTGCCTGATTTGTGTTGCCTGGTCATAGAACTCACTCAATCCTGTGAGGCATGATCTGCCATCCCTGAGGCCCGCCCGGCAACCCGCCTTATCAGCTAATACGTCACTTTTGTTACGTTATGGTAACAAACGTTACAAATGCAACCTACTATGACAATTACCGGCTCACAAATATCTACGTTTTCTATGCATCGAACTCGATAGATTAGGCAGGTTCCTAACCCGCCGATAGATTAGGCAGGTTCCTAACCCGCCGATAGATTAGGCAGGTTCCTAACCCGCCGATAGATTAGGCAGGTTCCTAACCCGCCGATAGAGTAGGTGGGTTGTGTGGAGTTGGATCGTCTCTGGTTAGGAGATTGGAGTCATTTCACTCCCCGAGCCCTGTGGTGCCCAACTTGTGATGCCCAACCACAGTTTGCTCCATCAATATGTATCACACTTTTTCAGTGTAATTGTCACCTGTTTGCAGTTAATCCGTTCAATTTCCGTCTGAGAGAGCCTGTAGTCTTTGAGGCTGGAGCGGTGATGGCTGCTCTCGTGTGGTCTGTGGTGTCTGTGGCACTGTGCAGGTCCCAGGGATGACACTTGTGAAGATAACGAACAGCAGGGCCACAAGACTGGCCCTTGCGGCACTCCACTTGTTACCTCGGCGCAATAGCACTCTGACATTCTGGAAATAGTTACATGAGGGTGACACGGGTGGGGGTATGACACGGGTGGGGGTATGACACGGGTGGGAGTATGACACGGGTGGGGGTATGACACGGGTGGGGGTATGACACGGGTGGGGGTATGACACGGGTGGGAGTATGACACGGGTGGGGGTATGACACGGGTGGGGGTATGACACGGGTGGGGGTATGACACGGGTGGGAGTATGACACGGGTGGGGGTATGACACGGGTGGGAGTATGACACGGGTGGGGGTATGACACGGGTGGGAGTATGACACGGGTGGGGGTATGACACGGGTGGGAGTATGACACGGGTGGGGGTATGACACGGGTGGGGGTATGACACGGGTGGGAGTATGACACGGGTGGGAGTATGACACGGGTGGGAGTATGACACGGGAGGGTGGGGGTATGACACGGGAGGGTGGGGGTATGACACGGGTGGGGGTATGACACGGGTGGGGGTATGACATGGGTGGGAGTATGACACGGGTGGGGGTATGACACGGGAGGGTGGGGGTATGACACGGGTGGGGATATGACACGGGTGGGGGTATGACACGGGTGGGAGTATGACACGGGTGGGGGAATGACACGGGTGGGGGTATGACACGGGTGGGGGTATGACACGGGTGGGAGTATGACACGGGTGGGGGTATGACACGGGTGGGGGTATGACACGGGTGGGAGTATGACACGGGTGGGGGTATGACACGGGTGGGGGTATGACACGGGTGGGGGTATGACACGGGTGGGAGTATGACACGGGTGGGGGTATGACACGGGTGGGGGTATGACACGGGTGGGGGTATGACACGGGTGGGGGTATGACACGGGTGGCGGCTTAAATAGGAAGGAAAGTGTGTGTGTGTTTATAATGTGCGGGTTTGCACTGACGCCGCCCGTGTCTGTATTATTCAGGGGCGTGGCGTCCAGCCGTGGCGCCCGTGTCACACACAGGCTGGCATGGGCGGCCCTGGGGACCAGCTCCCATGGTATTGTTCCTCTCACTTATTATTGTGTGTGTGTGTGTGTGTGTGTGTGTGTGTGTGTGTGTGTGTGTGTGTGTGTGTGTGTGTGTGTGTGTGTGTGTGTGTGTGTGTGTGTGTGTGCGGGTGTGTGTGTGGGTGTGGGTGTGTGGGTGTGTGTGTGGGTGTGTGTGTGTGTGTGTGTTCACCTAGTTGTCCTTACGGGGTATGAGCTACAGCTCGAAGATCCCGCCTCTCGACCCTTTATATCGGCTAGAGTATACAGGTTCCGTAGCCCACTGCGCTATATCATATCTACCCTCACAACTGGGCATTAAGGATGCCTCCACCACCGGTCTCCAGGTCCTCCAGGTCCTTCTTACTGTCTCAGTCTAGTAGGACTTCTTCTACCATTTGATAACTTGTTTTTTGCCTCATATTGTCTGCCTTTAGCTTCATTGCTTTGCACTTGTTGGAGTTAAACTCTAGTAATCACTTGTTCAGACATCACTGCAGTTCGTCTGGGTCACATTGCAGCAAACTATAGTTTTCCTCCCAAGAATTTCATCCGTGAAACGTAGAGAAGAAATGGAAATTATGAGAAAGCGAAAAAGCATTAAACAAAGATGACTATAAGATATGGAAGGGTACGAGGACAGGATAGCAATTGGGATAGGGGAATGGAGGGAAGGAATGATACCCAGGGATATGGACTGGTTGGTACAGCTATGGCCTCCTTTCTCGCAGGCCGGCGTTCGATCCCTGATAGTTCAAGTGCTTGGGCATCATTACCACCTACAGGGAGGAAACCAGGTTTGATTGTGGGGGGGGGGGGGTGATGAAGGGGTAGTGGAGGGAACCATGGGTGACTGAAATTGAAATTGAAATAAGTTTATTGAGGTAAAATACACACAAAGGGATGAGGTAGCTCAAGCTACCCATGGGTGATGAGTCACAGAGAGGGCGGGACTCATCATGTGATAATCGGTAAGGTAAGGTAAAGTAATTATCAGGAGAAAGCGCTAAGTCATTACGACGATATAGCACTTGAAAGGGATGAGGAGAACGATTAGGGATGGGACAGCGGAGGGGGGGGGGCAAAGAAACATGATTCCCCAGGGCCAGATTCACGAAGCAGTTACGCAAGCACTTACGAACCTGTACATCTTTTCTCAATCTTTGGCGGCTTTGTTTACAATTATTAAACAGTTAATGAGCTCCGAAGCACCAAGAGGCTGTTTATAACAATAACAACAATTGATTGAGAACTTTTCATGCTTGTAAGCTGCTTAATAAATGTGACCAAAGGCGTCAATGATTGAGGAAAGATGTGCACGTTCGTAAGTACTTGTGTAACTGTTTCGTGAATCTGGCCCCGGGCAGGTCTAACAGTGTTAACATAGTTATGGTGTGTTATGAAGGTGGACAAGCGTGAGAGTCTCTACCTCACTCACACCCCACACTCTGTCTCACTTAAGCCCCACTGTTGGTGAGTAAGGCTATTGGTCCAGACGGAATCTCACCATGGGTACTGAAAGAATGTGCAAAATCACTTTGCCTGCCACTCTCCATAGTGTATAGTAGGTCACTGGAGACGGGAGACCTACCAGAAATATGGAAGACTGCTAATGTAGTCCCAATATACAAAAAGGGTGACAGACAAGAGGTACTGAACTACAGGCCAGTGTCCTTAACTTGTGTACCATGCAAGGTGATGGAGAAGATCGTGAGAAAAACCTAGTAACACATCTGGAGAGAAGGGACTTCGTAACAACCCATCAACATGGGTTCAGGGAGGGTAAATCTTGCCTTACAGGCTTAATAGAATTCTACGATCAGGTGACAAAGATTAAGCAAGAAAGAGAAGAATGGGCGGGCTGCATTTTCTTGGACTGTCAGAAAGCCTTTAACACAGTACCCCCATAAGAGGTTGGTACAGAAACTGGAGAAACAAGCATGAATAACTGGTAGGGCGCTCCAGTGGATAAAGGAGTACCTAAGCAATAGGAAGCAGAGAGTTGCAGCGAGGGATGAAACCTCAGATTGGCGTGAAATCACCAGTGGAGTCCCACAGGGCTCTGTACTCGGACCTATCCTGTTTCTGATATACGTAAATGATCTCCCTGAGGGTATAGACTCCTTCCTCTCAATGTTTGCTGACGATGCCAAAATTATGAGAAGGATTAAGACAGAGGAGGACTGTTTGACGTTTCAAGAAGACCTGGACAAACGGAAGGAATGGTCAAACAAATGGTTGTTAGAGTTTAACCCTGGCAAAAGTAATGTAATGAAGATAGGTGGAGGGAGCAGGAGGCCAGATACAAGGTATCATTTGGGAGATGAAATTCTTCAAGAGTCAGAGAGAAAAAGAAAGACCTGGGGGTTGATATCACGTCAGACCTGTCCCCCGAAGCCCATATCAAGAGGATAACATCAGCGGCATATGCCTGCTTGACCAACATAAGAACGGCCTTTAGAAACTTGTGTAAGGAATCATTCAGAACTTTGTATACCACATATGTCAGACCAATCCTGGAGTATGCGGCTCCAGCATGGAGTCCATATCTAGTCAAGGATAAGATTAAACTGGAAAAGGTTCAAAGGTTTGCCATTAGACTACTACCCGAACTGAGGGGTATGAGCTACGAGGAGAAACTACGGGAATTAAACCTCCCGTTGCGGGAAGACAGAAGAGTTAGTGGGGACATGATCACCACATACAAAATTTTCAAAGGAATTGTAGAGGGTAGATAATGACAGGCTATTTAACACAATGGGGCACACGCACTAGGGGACACAGGTGGAAACTGAGTGCCCAAATGAGCCACAGAGATATTAGAAAGAACTTTTTTAGTGTCAGAGTGGTTGACAAATGGAATGCATTAGGGAGTGATGTGGTGGAGGCTGACTCCATACACAGTTTCAAGTGTAGATATGATCTTGTACACCAGTTGATTGACAGTTGAGCGGGATCAAAGAGCCAGAGCTCAATCCCCGCAAGCACAATATAGGTAAGTACAAATAGGTGATTACATACCCAGGATGCAGACGGTAACAGCGATCTGATTCCTAAGCACATATTTCATGCTTGGTGAACAGAGACATGAGGTGAAAGACACCCTGCCCATTTGTCTCTTCTTCTACTATCCCTGTGCTGCGAGTGTGTGTACTCACCTAGTTGTACTCACCTAGTTGTGTTTGCGGGGGTTGAGCTCTGACTCTTTGGTCCCGCCTCTCAACCGTCAATCAACTGATGTACAGATTCCTGAGCCTACTGGGCTCTGTCGGGCTCTGTATTCACCTATATGTGTGTGTGTTTATGTTTGTGTGTGTGTGTGTGTGTGTGTGTGTATTCACCTAGTTGTGTTTGCGGGGGTTGAGCTTTGCTCTTTCGGCCCGCCTCTCAACTATCAATCGACTGTTTACTAACTTTTTTTCCCCACACCTCCACACACCCCAGGAAGCAGCCCGTGACAGTTGACTAAGTCCCAGGTACCTATTTACTGCTAGGTAACAGGGGCACTCGGGGGTGGAAGAAATTTTGCCCATTTGTTTCTGCCTGGTGCGGGAATCGAACCCGCGCCACATAATTACGAGTCCTGCGCGCTATCCACCAGGCTACCAGGCCCCTAGAGAGAGTGTGTGTGTGTGTGTGTGTGTGTGTGAAGGAGGAAGTACTAATTACAGACGATGTTACCTGCAACTTCCTGTGGATGTCTTAATTAACTCACCTGAATTATGGCATCTCACTCGGGCTATCATATCAATAGTCTCATACCATCAATACTGCGAGTCCTCCCGGCCCGCAGCTCCCAGGTCTACCCTGCTGTACCACGCCAGGAGCGGTGAGTGTGTCAGGGGCGGTGAGTGTGTCAGGAGCGGTGAGTGTGTCAGGAGCGGTGAGTGTGTCAGGGGCGGTGAGTGTGTCAGGGGCGGTGAGTGTGTCAGGGGCGGTGAGTGTGTCAGGAGCGGTGAGTGTGTCAGGACCGGTGAGTGTGTCAGGGGCGGTGAGTGTGTCAGGAGCGGTGAGTGTGTCAGGACCGGTGAGTGTGTTCAGGGGCGGTGACTGTGCCACACAGGCTCCTGCCTCATGGTATCTCCTGAATGAGTGAAGGATAACCTTGCCACACACACACACACACACACACACTCTCACTCTCACACACACATAGTGAGTGTGTGTGTTTACTAGTTGTGTTTTTACGGGGGTTGAGCTTTGCTCTTTCGGCCCGCCTCTCAACTGTCAATCAACTATTTACTAACTACTTTTTTTTTTTTTTTTCTCCACACCACACACACACACCCCAGGAAGCAGCCCGTGACAGCTGACTAACTCCCAGGTACCTATTTACTGCTAGGTAACAGGGGCATTCAGGGTGAAAGAAACTTTGCCCATTTGTTTCTGCCTCGTGCGGGACTCGAACCCGCGCCACAGAATTACGAATCCTGCGCGCTATCCACCAGGCTACGAGGCCCCCTGTGTGTGTGTGTATGTGTGTGTGTGTGTGTGTGTGTGTGTGTGTGTGTGTGTGTGTGTGTGTGTGTGTGTGTGTGTGTGTGTGTTTGTGTGTCCGTCCAAAGATATAGAACAGGAACGAGCCGGGGTTCCATGCCGTGGCTACATCTTCAAGAGCGGCTCACACATAGGTATAACACAGGACCGGAAGGGTCCTTTGTCTAGTGAACAAATCCACAAGAGCCGTGATGAGGGTTCGAACCTACGTCCGGAATGAACCCAGACGCCCCTTAGTCGATCGCGTCCACGACATGGTCAAAAGACTTGCAACCGGGAGTGCTACTGCCCTCACGCGGATCCTGCAGCCTCTCCGAGACACAAACCGGGGTTTTTACACAATTCTTCCATGCACCCGGATTCTGTCAACACACTGTTCTACCTCTTGTGAACAGTGTGTTGACAGAGTCGAGTTACGAGGAGACTAAGGCCGGCTAAGAGACCAGGCTAAGCTAAGTTAAGCTAAGAGGCCGCCTGAGAGACCCGGGCAGCTCCTCCAGGCGCCCCGGGCCGGAAGACTCCTCAACATTTAACACCAATTTTTAATGACTGGGGAAATTTGATCTGGTGGTTACGGTGGTGTGACCAGTTATCTCAACCACATCATTAACCTGCAGGCAGAATAGTGTGGCAGTTGAGGCTTATTAGAAGGTAAAGCAGAAACAACAGTCAGTTCCGCCTTGTGTTTAGGGTTTGAATTAATGAATAAATGTTGATATATTTGACCACCTCTTCCTGGGGTTGCATGGAGCGGGGGGGGGGGGGGATAGCTGGGGAAGGGGGGGGGGAAGGTGTGGGGTTCAGGAAGAGGCAGGTTTGTGTGTGTGGGGTTGAGAGGGGGGACTCAGGTGTGTGGTGGGGTTGAGGGGGGGGGGGGGGAATTCAGGTGTGTGGTGGGGTTGAGGGGGGGGGGAATTCAGGTGTGTGGTGGGGTTGAGAGGGGGGACTCAGGTGTGTGGTGGGGGTTGGGGGTTGATATTCTGGTGTTCACGGTCGCAGGAAAGGGTGAAGGGAGAATTGTTCACTGTGAAATGAACAAGTGAACAGTGGAGAGGAAACGATTGATAACATAAGAGTGAAGGAAACTGCAGGTCTATTGGTCCACACAAGGCAGTTTATATATATACTCTTGTGAGGGGGTCGTACTCCCCTGTCTCCCGTCTCTCCATCCACTTACTCAGCTTTCTATCCATATATCTAGCTATCTATCCTTTCAGTTATCCCTCTATCCGTCTATCCATTTATCCGTCTATCCATCTACTCATATGTCACGCTATCTATACCTCTATTCATCTATCGATCTATCCATCTATATCTTCATCCTTCTACTGTCTGCTTGTGTCTTTGCCTCTTTGTCTCTGTCTTTGTCTTTTTCTTTGTCTGTTTCTTTGTCTGTTTCTCTCTCTCTCTCTCTCTCTCTCTCTCTCTCTCTCTCTCTCTCTCTCTCTCTCTCTCTCTCTCTCTCTCTCTCTCTCTCTCTCTCTCTCTCTCTCTCTCTCTCTCTCTCTCTCATTCTCTTTCTCTTCTCTTTCTCTCATAAAAAATATAATTGCCTAATGTGGGGTGGTCGCCAGTAAGAGGAGCGCAGTGGTGTGAAATCCTAAAAAAACTAGTACCCCCCCCCCCCCCTTACTCTGATCAAATGGGAAAACTTCCGCAGAAACCTTGACGCTGAGGAAGAACTGTCTGTTGGACACGAGTACGGCCAAATTATTGACAGCATGAAATGTCTGTTAATTTTCCTGAAATCAGTGAATAATGTTACACATTGCTATAAGAAAAAAGTTTAAAAGTTCGTTTTGAAAATATTTAGGCGGGATGCTAGTGTGGTGTTAATGGGGGAGGACGGGGTGCTAGTGTGGTGTTAATGGGGGAGGACGGGGTGCTAGTGTGGTGTTAATGGGGGAGGACGGGGTGCTAGTGTGGTGTTAATGGGGGAGGACGGGGTGCTAGTGTGGTGTTAATGGGGGAGGACGGGGTGCTAGTGTGGTGTTAATGGGGGAGGACGGGGTGCTAGTGTGGTGTTAATGGGGGAGGACGGGGTGCTAGTGTGGTGTTAATGGGGTTCGAGATACAGCAGCCAGTATTATCAACTGATGACCTCAGTAAACACCGTCCGGGGTGGTGTCACCTGGTCACTCACTCACTCACTCACTCACTCACTCACTCACTCACTCACTCACTCACTCACTCACTCACTCACTCACTCACTCACTCACTCACTCACTCACTCACTCACTCACTCACTCACTCACTCACCCAGTACTCGGGTTCTTGGTCACGGCGAGGCGCTACACTTGTGTCTGCTCGCTCTCTCCTGGCCGTCTTCAAGGCGGCTCCAGGAGGCCCATAGAGCTCACATCCACAAGGCAGAGACACCTGTACTCACCTCCCTCACACATTTGTTATTTGTTTTTCCTACTTATCTCCCTCAAAAAATCTGGAGCAGGACCTTGGGATCAAACCAGCGTCCTGGAGTCACTATGTCTCTCTGTCTGTCTCTCTCTGTCTCACCTTTTTATCATTGTACCACAGTCAACTCGCCCAAGAGAGTGAATCGTTTGACGTATTGAGCGGACAGTGTTGAAGCTGCTAATTGGTGTGTGTGGGGCGGGCAGGGTCTTCACCACAGCCTCCACGGCGATCATCTCCCTACCACCCCGATCACCTGATAACTAGATGACAGCTTAATTGATGGTTCTTATCCCAGCCTCTGACGTGCTGGTCGATGGTGGGATTCGAAGCAGGGGCTTGGGGGTGGCAGGTAATGGTGCCTACACTGCTTCGCTTCCCACTGTGCCAAGAATACCAGAGGCTTAGACGGGGGATTATAATTGATGGTTGTGGAGGGTTTATCCCACTGGTTTGGACATGCACACACGCACACACACACACACACACACACACACACACACACACACACACACACACACACACACACACACACACACACACACACACACACACATATTCCTCGTCTCCTCTTCCTTTCCTACCTTTCCACTTTTCTTTCCACCTTCCACGCCCTCCTCCTCCTCCTTAAGCATTTCCTGGAGCATATTCCACAGTGTGGAGCAGGTGTGGAGCAGGTGTGCGTGAGGCCGGGGCGGTGGGAGGACAAACGACACACAGTGTGGAACAGGTGTGGAGCAGGTGTGCGTGAGGCCGGGGCGGTGGGAGGACAAACGACACACAGTGTGGAGCAGGTGTGGAGCAGGTGTGCGTGAGGCCGGGGCGGTGGGAGGACAAGCGACACACAGTGTGGAGCAGGTGTGGAGCAGGTGTGCGTGAGGCCGGGGCGGTGGGAGGACAAACGACACACAGTGTGGAGCAGGTGTGCGTGAGGCCGGGGCGGTGGGAGGACAAGCGACACACAGTGTGGAGCAGGTGTGGAGCAGGTGTGCGTGAGGCCGGGGCGGTGGGAGGACAAACGACACACAGTGTGGAGCAGGTGTGGAGCAGGTGTGCGTGAGGCCGGGGCGGTGGGAGGACAAACGACACACAGTGTGGAGCAGGTGTGGAGCAGGTGTGCGTGAGGCCGGGGCGGTGGGAGGACAAACGACATCTCGCGCCTACCCTGAAGGATCATCAATATGGTTCACACACTCCAATATTAATGGAACTTTTGTTTTTAATTTCAAGGAACTCGATAAATGACAAGGAACACGAGGCGATGTTTCAGGTATTGTTATGTCTCAGGACTTGGGGTATATCACAGGACTTGGGGTATATCTCAGGACTTGGGGTATATCACAGGACTTGGGGTATATCACAGGACTTGGGGTATATCTCAGGAATTGGGGTATATCACAGGACTTGGGGTATATCACAGGACTTGGGGTATATCTCAGGACTTGGGGTATATCTCAGGACTTGGGGTATATCTCAGGACTTGGAGTATATCACAGGACTTGGGGTATATCTCAGGACTTGGGGTATATCTCAGGACTTGGGGGTATATCTCAGGACTTGGGGTATATCTCAGGACTTGGGGTATATCTCAGGACTTGGGGTATATCACAGGACTTGGGGTATATCTCAGGACTTGGGGTATATCTCAGGACTTGGGGTATATCTCAGGACTTGGGGTATATCTCAGGACTTGGGGTATATCTCAGGACTTGGGGTATATCACAGGACTTGGGGTATATCTCAGGACTTGGGGCATATCTCAGGACTTGGGGTATATCACAGCACTTGGGGTATATCACAGGACTTGGGGTATATCTCAAGACTTGGGGTATATCTCAGGACTTGGGGTATATCACAGGACTTGGGGTATATCACAGGACTTGGGGTATATCTCAGGACTTGGGGTATATCTCAGGACTTGGGGTATATCTCAGGACTTGGAGTATATCTCAGGACTTGAGGTATATCACAGGACTTGGGGTATATCACAGGACTTGGGGTATATCTCAGGACTTGGGGTATATCTCAGGACTTGGGGTATATCTCAGGACTTGGGGTATATCACAGGACTTGGGGCATATCTCAGGACTTGGGGCATATCTCAGGACTTGGGGTATATCTCAGGACTTGGGGTATATCTCAGGACTTGGGGTATATCTCAGGACTTGGGGTATATCTCAGGACTTGGGGTATATCTCAGGACTTGGGGTATATCTCAGGACTTGGGGTATATCTCAGGAATTGGGGTATATCTCAGGACTTGGGGTATATCTCAGGACTTGGGGTATATCTCAGGACTTGGGGTATATCTCAGGACTTGGGGTATATCACAGGACTTGGGGCATATCTCAGGACTTGGGACATATCTCAGAACTTGGGGTATATCTCAGGACTTGGAGTATATCACAGGACTTGGAGTATATCACAGGACTTGGAGTATATCTCAGGACTTGGGGTATATCTCAGGACTTGGGGTATATCACAGGACTTGGGGTATATCACAGGACTTGGGGTATATCACAGGACTTGGGGCATATCTCAGGACTTGGGACATATCTCAGAACTTAGGGTATATCACAGGACTTGGAGTATATCACAGGACTTGGAGTATATCACAGGACTTGGAGTATATCACAGGACTTGGAGTATATCTCAGGACTTGGAGTATATCTCAGGACTTGGGGTATATCTCAGGACTTGGGGTATATCTCAGGACTTGGGGTATATCTCAGGACTTGGGGTATATCACAGGACTTGGGGTATATCACAGGACTTGGGGTATATCACAGGACTTGGGGTATATCTCAGGACTTGGGGTATATCTCAGGACTTGGGGTATATCACAGGACTTGGAGTATATCACAGGACTTGGGGTATATCACAGGACTTGGGGTATATCTCAGGACCTGGAGTATATCACAGGACTTGGGGCATATCACAGGACTTGAGGTATATCACAGGACTTGGAGTATATCTCAGGACTTGGAGTATATCTCAGGACTTGGAGTATATCACAGGACTTGGGGTATATCTCAGGACTTGGAGTATATCTCAGGACTTGGAGTATATCTCAGGACTTGGGGTATATCTCAGGACTTGGGGTATATCTCAGGACTTGGGGTATATCTCAGGACTTGGGGTATATCTCAGGACTTGGGGTATATCTCAGGACTTGGGGTATATCACAGGACTTGGGGCATATCTCAGGACTTGGGACATATCTCAGAACTTGGGGTATATCTCAGGACTTGGAGTATATCACAGGACTTGGAGTATATCACAGGACTTGGAGTATATCTCAGGACTTGGGGTATATCTCAGGACTTGGGGTATATCACAGGACTTGGGGTATATCACAGGACTTGGGGTATATCTCAGGACTTGGGGTATATCTCAGGACTTGGGGTATATCTCAGGACTTGGGGTATATCTCAGGACTTGGGGTATATCTCAGGACTTGGGGTATATCTCAGGACTTGGGGTATATCACAGGACTTGGGGCATATCTCAGGACTTGGGACATATCTCAGAACTTGGGGTATATCTCAGGACTTGGAGTATATCACAGGACTTGGAGTATATCACAGGACTTGGAGTATATCTCAGGACTTGGGGTATATCACATTACTTGGGGTATATCACAGGACTTGGGGTATATCTCAGGACTTGGGGTATATCTCAGGACTTGGGGTATATCTCAGGACTTGGAGTATATCTCAGGACTTGGAGTATATCTCAGGACTTGGAGTATATCACAGGACTTGGAGTATATCACAGGACTTGGAGTATATCACAGGACTTGGAGTATATCTCAGGACTTGGAGTATATCTCAGGACTTCGAGTATATCACAGGACTTGGAGTATATCACAGGACTTGGAGAATATCACAGGACTTAGAGTATATCTCAGGACTTAGAGTATATCACAGGACTTGGAGTATATCACAGGACTTGGAGTATATATCAGGACTTGGAGTATATTTCAGGACTTGGAGTATATCACAGGACTTGGAGTATATCACAGGACTTGGAGTATATCACAGGACTTGGAGTATATCTCAGGACTTGGAGTATATTACAGGACTTGGGGTATATCACAGGACTTGGAGTATATCTCAGGACTTGGAATATATCACAGGACTTGGAATATATCACAGGACTTGGAGTATATCTCAGGACTTGGAGTATATCTCAGGACTTGGGGTATATCTTAGGACTTGGAGTATGTCTCAGGACTTGGAGTATATCACAGGACTTGGAGTATATCACATGACTTGGAGTATATCACAGGACTTGGAGTATATCACAGGACTTGGAGTATATCACAGGACTTGGGGTATATCTCATAAATTTCCTTCCTCACCTTCTCCTTCTAGATATAGGAAGTATATCTCCTCCCCTACACAACCTCTTGCCCACTCCTCTCTTATTTCCCTTCCTCGGCGCCTCCCTTTCCCCTCCTACATATCTGCCCCTCGACTCTTACCTGTCCCATTAGTGGGTAATGGAAACGTTGCCTTCCATCTCCCACACTTGCCCCATGCGTCCCTACACTAATTGGCCGCCGCGCACATTATATCCAAATCTGGTGCCCTTGTTCCAGACCCACTTCTGGCCCCGTCCTTCTGGAAGGTCGCTGAGAGATACTTCTCAGAGATAGATGTCCCCGGAAATTATTTCTGGGAGGGAGATATCTCTTATATTCTATCCTCCCCCCCCTTCCCCTTACCTTCCTCCTCCCATAACCATTTCTCCTACTTTCACCACACCAATTCCCCTTCCGTTTAGGTCCTTCCTCTCTCTGTGGGGCCACCTCGAACCCCCTGTTTGTGGGGGTCATCTTGTCCCTGTGGGACGTCCCCCCCTCCTTCCTGTGGGGCGTCCCCCCCCCCGTCCCTAAGAGCCCATTAGGCCGCAGGTGACTTCATCTATCTCACTAGCCACAATTAATCACAGTAATTAACTGATAATCAATTAATTGGTTTCTTGTTTTCTCTTCGAAGACCACAGCGAGTCACTGTTGTTGTTGGTGTTGTTGTTTGTTGTTGTTTGTTGTCACTGTTGTTGTTGTTGTTTGTTCCTGTTGTTTGTTGTCTGTTGTTGTCACTGATGTATTTACTGCCTCAGACACCCAGGGGGAAGGACTAATATGGCTGCTACCCCAGGAGCCTCTCCTCTTATACTTTTTTGACCTCCTGAGCATGTGTCACCTCCTGACCATGTGTCACCTGACCATGTCACCTCCTGGCCATGTGTCACCTGACCATGTGTCACCTCCTGGCCATGTGTCACCTCCTGACCATGTGTCACCTGACCATGTGTCACCTGACCATGTGTCACCTCCTGGTCATGTGTCACCTCCTGACCATGTGTCACCTCCTGACCATGTGTCACCTCCTGACCATGTGTCACCTCCTGACCATGTGTCACCTCCTGACCATGTGTCACCTCCTGACCATGTGTCACCTGACCATGTCACCTCCTGACCATGTGTCACCTCCTGACCATGTGTCACCTCCTGACCATGTGTCACCTACTGGCCATGTGTCACCTCCTGACCATGTATCACCTACTGGCCATGTGTCACCTCCTGACCATGTGTCACCTCCTGACCATGTGTCACCTCCTGACCATGTGTCACCTCCTGACCATGTGTCACCTGACCATGTGTCACCTGACCATGTGTCACCTGACCATGTGTCACCTGACCATGTGTCACCTCCTGACCATGTGTCACCTGACCATGTGTCACCTCCTGACCATGTGTCACCTCCTGACCATGTGTCACCTGACCATGTGTCACCTCCTGACCCTGTGTCACCTCCTGACCATGTGTCACCTCCTGGCCATGTGTTACCTCCTGACCATGTGACACCTCCTGACCATGTGTCACCTCCTGACCATGTGTCACCTGACCATGTGTCACCTGACCATGTGTCACCTGGCCATGTGTCACCTCCTGACCATGTGTCACCTGACCATGTGTCACCTGGCCATGTGTCACCTCCTGGCCATGTGTCACCTCCTGACCATGTGTCACCTCCTGGCCATGTGTCACCTCCTGACCATGTGTCACCTCCTGACCATGTGTCACCTGACCATGTGTCACCTGACCATGAGTCACCTCCTGACCATGTCACCTCCTGACCATGTCACCTCCTGACCATGTCACCTCCTGACCATGTGTCACCTCCTGACCATGTGTCACCTCCTGACCATGTGTCACCTCCTGACCATGTGTCACCTCCTGACCATGTGTCACCTCCTGACCATGTGTCACCTCCTGACCATGTGTCACCTCTCCCCCCTTAGTGCCTCCTTACCCAACCCTCCCTTAGTGCCTCCTTACCCAACCCTCCCTTAGTGCGTCCTTACCCAACCCCCTTAGTGCGTCATTACCCCCCCCCCTTAGTGCGTCATTACCCTACCCCCTTAGTGCGTCATTACCCTACCCCCTTAGTGCCTCCTTACCCAACCTACCTTAGTGCGTCATTACCCAACCCTCCCTTAGTGCGTCCTTACCCAACCCCATTAGTGCGTCCTTATCCAACCCCCTTAGTGCGTCATTACCCCTCCCTTAGTGCGTCATTACCCTACCCCCTTAGTGCGTCATTACCCCCCCTTAGTGCGTCATTACCCTACCCCCTTAGTGCCTCCTTACCCAACCTACCTTAGTGCGTCATTACCCAACCCCCTTAGTGCCTCCTTACCCAACCTCCCTTAGTGCGTCATTACCCAACCTCCCTTAGTGCGTCATTACCCAACCCCCTTAGTGCGTCATTACCCAACCTCCTTAGTGCCTCCTTACCCAACCTACCTTAGTGCCTCGTTACCCTAAGGTAAGAGCTTCTTGGGACTCCTTGGATTTATTCTTCTCTTCAAATAGAATTTTAATTAACTCAAAGTAATTTTCCTTGTAGAACTATCCTCGGAAGTAAAGCTTTTGTTTCCAGTGAAAGTATTTAAAGTATTAATTAAATCCCTTCTACTACCCTTCCAGTTCTAATATGATTACTCTTAGAAAATATTTCACACTTCTTAAAAATAATCTTGTGATCCTTTTCCCAACTGTGGTTTGCTACCGCAGTGTTACCAGCCATAATTACCAGCATTATTTACCAACCATAATACTATATATATCTTTTTGTGTGCTTCACTTCTGGTCTAAAGTTTACCCTCTTCATCCCCCACATGCGAGCTCTACAAATAATATATAAATGCCTCCGGATTTCTTTATTCTTTATTCATCCTATACTTTATTCTTGAAAACCCTTTTCTTAATTATATTGCAGTTACTGAAAACCATTGTATCCGTCATATCAATTACATCTTGGGTCAGTTTATTTAACAAACGGTTAAAGGTAATTTCACAAATGTTTTCCAGAGGTCTGATGGTGAGCGACTCTGGTTAACAGTTGAAGGTCCAAGATCTGAGACAGCAACAAACTGGCAACATTTCTTTACCTCATGTCTCTGTTCACCTGTCGGCAAATAAATACCTGGGATTTAGACAGGTGTTGTGGGTTGCATAGTAGGGAAGGTCAGTACTTGACCTATCAGACACTCGCTGTCTGTCTGTCTGTCTGTCTGTCTGTCTCTCACACTCACTATCGCCCCGTGATAAAACCCGGTGAGGATTGACTGGGAACCATTCTGTAACTGTTCGCCCCTTTTCATCCAGCAGTAATTGAGGACCTGGTGGTAAACTGATTGGCATATCGTGTTCCAGGGGAAAATTAGTAGGGGGCAAGGCTTCCGGTAGTACAGTCGGGTTCGTTCTTGACTCACAATCGAGAATTCCGAGTTCAAATCCCATGCAGGACGGAAATGGTTTGCTGCATTTCCTATCACCTAATGCAGCTGTTCACCTAGCAGTAAAGTAGGTACTGAGGAATTAGCTTGTTATGGGGTTGCAGCCTGGGCGGGGTCAGTAATAAGGGGAGACCACGATATAAGCCTAAAGTATATGAATACACTCTGGCTGCCTGTCCTCCGACACAATAAATTATTATTATTTTATGAGCTATAGGAAGGGAGTGCTCTCAGCCTGCTAACAGGAGTCGGAATGCGTTTACTCCTGTACTCACCTGTGTAAAGGACTAACAACCGTTCCTGATAAACCCAGGTTGTGAGTCGAAGACGTGGACTACTTATATACTTTCCTCGGAGTACCGTACCGTAGTTCTCCATCTACATATCTCCAACTACCGCCCATCTTATACCACCTCTGACTCTCAATGTTATGTAATAATGACAGTATTAAATGACATCTGCCTTGTGCCAGCATTATAACTCCGTCCACCTACATACTGCCAATTCTTCTTCTTCCTTTTGATAGTAGGTGCAGTTTGCATGAAGGGATTGTCAATTCACTGAGGTCTGTTGTAATCAAAACAACAAATGACATCGCCAGTATTTTTTTTTAATTTTGCCCCGAGGGGCGAGTTTATTGGGCAGCGTCACTCATCTTGTGAGTGGACACACCGCCATAGTGACAGTATTGGGCAGCGTCACTCATCTTGTGAGTGGACACACCGCCATAGTGACAGTATTGGGCAGCGTCACTCATCCTGTGAGTGGACACACCGCCATAGTGACAGTATTGGGCAGCGTCACTCATCTTGTGAGTGGACGCACCGCCATAGTGACAGTATTGGGCAGCGTCACTCATCCTGTGAGTGGACACACCGCCATAGTGACAGTATTGGGCAGCGTCACTCATCTTGTGAGTGGACACACCGCCATAGTGACAGTATTGGGCAGCGTCACTCATCTTGTGAGTGGACACACCGCCATAGTGACAGTATTGGGCAGCGTCACTCATCTTGTGAGTGGACACACCGCCATAGTGACAGTATTGGGCAGCGTCACTCATCTTGTGAGTGGACACACCGCCATAGTGACAGTATTGGGCAGCGTCACTCATCTTGTGAGTGGACACACCGCCATAGTGACAGTATTGGGCAGCGTCACTCATCTTGTGAGTGGACACACCGCCATAGTGACAGTATTGGGCAGCGTCACTCATCTTGTGAGTGGACACACCGCCATAGTGACAGTATTGGGCAGCGTCACTCATCCTGTGAGTGGACACACCGCCATAGTGACAGTATTGGGCAGCGTCACTCATCTTGTGAGTGGACGCACCGCCATAGTGACAGTATTGGGCAGCGTCACTCATCCTGTGAGTGGACACACCGCCATAGTGACAGTATTGGGCAGCGTCACTCATCCTGTGAGTGGTCACACCGCCAGTGACAGTATTGGGCAGCGTCACTCATCTTGTAAGTGGTCACACCGCCATAGTGACAGTATTGGGCAGCGTCACTCATCCTGTGAGTGGTCACACCGCCATAGTGACAGTATTGGGCAGCGTCACTCATCCTGTGAGTGGACACACCGCCATAGTGACAGTATTGGGCAGCGTCACTCATCCTGTGAGTGGTCACACCGCCATAGTGACAGTATTGGGCAGCGTCACTCATCCTGTGAGTGGTCACACCGCCATAGTGACAGTATTGGGCAGCGTCACTCATCCTGTAAGTGGACACACCGCCATAGTGACAGTATTGGGCAGCGTCACTCATCCTGTGAGTGGTCACACCGCCATAGTGACAGTATTGGGCAGCGTCACTCATCCTGTGAGTGGTCACACCGCCATAGTGACAGTATTGGGCAGCGTCACTCATCCTGTGAGTGGACACACCGCCATAGTGACAGTATTGGGCAGCGTCACTCATACTGTGAGTGGACACACCGCCATAGTGACAGTATTGGGCAGCGCCGCTCATCTTGTGAGTGGACACACCGCCATAGTGACAGTATTGGGCAGCGCCGCTCATCTTGTGAGTGGACACACCGCCATAGTGACAGTATTGGGCAGCGCCGCTCATCTTGTGAGTGGACACACCGCCATAGTGACAGTATTGGGCAGTGCCACTCATCTTGTGAGTGGACACACCGCCATAGTGACAGTATTGGGCAGCGCCGCTCATCTTGTGAGTGGACACACCGCCATAGTGACAGTATTGGGCAGCGCCGCTCATCTTGTGAGTGGACACACCGCCATATCAGCATGTACAACACTCCCCAATAGGAAGAAAACCCGCTGGGTTGTTCATCCTGTCACTTGTACCCCAGACAAAGCTGGGACTTGCTTAACTGTCTCAAGTGAACAGCTCCATCAGTAACACGTTCGTTGTTATCACTTTCTTTAGTAATAATTTTGAAATGTATTTCTAAAATTATTAACATCTTTTCTTCATAAATCTTTTTCTTATAGTAATGTCCATAAGTTTTAATGATGTTATAAGCTGTAATATTCTTATTACATATATATTTTATGTTATATATAATATAAATATGTCGTGCCTATATAATATACCAGGAAAAATAAAATATATCAGGGAAATTCGGCTTCTTAGGCAACTTGGTCTATTATGAACAACATTTATATATACAGTATAATTAATTTATTTGTAAAATATATATAAAGTGGATATCTGTGTGTGTGTGTGTGTGTGTGTGTGTGTGTGTGTGTGTGTGTGTGTGTGTGTGTGTGTGTGTGTGTGTGTGTGTGTGTGTGTGTGTGTGTGTGTGTAATTACCTAAGTATAGTTCAGCCCGTCCTCCAAAAATGGGGTGGTAAATGTAAGAAGACAAATAAGTGCAATTATGTACTATTCATAGCAGTTAGGAATTGTACTTATTTTCACTTAGTATTAAATCGTACTGTCAGATATATTGTAGTGTAGTTACAGGATGAGAGCTACGCTCGTGGTGTCCCGTCTTCCCAACACTCTTTATCATATAACGCTTTGAAACTAGTGTGTGCGTGTGTGTGTGTGTGTGTGTTACAGTACACTGTACCTGAGAGCATTACAGTGTGACATAATTCACACTGTGAGAGTGTGAGTACAGTGAGGGGGGGGGGGAAGGTAGAGGTTGCGAGAGCCGCTGCTCGGTTGTCTCACACACACACACAAACAACAACAGTGATGGCAGCTCAGGTGGACGAGTTTACGGTGGAGTCTGTGAGGGATTATATGATATCCCGGGGCGGCAGGGTCACCAATCACGAGCTGGTGAAGCACTTTAAGGTCTACTTAACCAATCCTTCGTGTAAAGGTAAGACTAAAGGCAGGTTACCGTCTCAGGGACACAAACAACACCAATGTTTACATCGGAAATTTCACCTGTTGCAATCAGCTGATTTTCGTTTATTTTGTTTTTAACGTTGAAGTATGGGTTAATGTTAACTTGGTGCTAGTGTTTAAGAATTATGTAACATGTTGATAAACTTTAAATGGAGTTTTAGCCCTGGATAATGAGGAGACAAGCGTTAATTAGCTTGTTTAATTTCTCCAAGTCTGATTCAAATGCCGTTGATGATTCACACATCGCATCGTTATCATTTCGTATTTACTGTGTATATATATTATATATATGAGAAATTTATAAACACACATTACGCCTGAAATGTATTTGATTCACGATCTCTGATTCTATAGAAGGAAGGCTGAGTGGAGAGTAATAAGCAGGTGTGTAGCGTCTCTGACCCCAGTGGTTCATGCAGATCTGGGCTGTGTTGTTGGACTGGTCACACACCTCCTGCTTGATCACACACCTCCTGCTTGATCACACACCTCCTGCTTGATCACACACCTCCTGCTTGATCACACACCTCCTGCTTGATCACACACCTCCTGCTTGATCACACACCTCCTGCTTGATCTCACACCACCTGCTTGATCACACACCTGCTTGCTCTCACACCTGCTTGATCTCACACACCTCCTGCTTGCTTACACGCCTGCTTGCTTGCTCACACCAGCACTCGTTTCACTAATGTACCTTATCCTCATAATTATCATAATAAGGTGGTCAGCATATGTAAACTTAATTTACGCTTTGTGTGTGGAGTGCAACACTGAGGCGAAATATGCAGGCAGTGGCTACATTTTTTAAAACATTTGGGAGCATTGACCCAGTTTTAGGGTACAGAGATTGCCTAAATGTGGGACATAAAATTTGCCTGCAATTATTTGGTATTTACACATTAAAAAAAATATTCCCCACCCAATTATTTATCTTACATACTCAAAGTAGCCTTGTAGGTACTTTAAATTTAGCATACACACTGGCCATATATCACTAGTCACAATACAGAATAAATAACTTGAATTTGATGTTACTTTTTATTATTTAGCAGTGAGCTTACATTACGTAATGTAACCCTATCTAGCCTAGCTTAACTGTATGTAAATGTTTAATAAATAATATTAATCACTGTACAGTACTTTGGTAATAAATTTGTGTTAAATTTTAAATATTTAAAAATAATTAAAATAAGTCCAAAGTTTGTGCATTTTTGTTTAGCAGCATGTAACTATCATGTAAATACAATAATGACTATATGTCTAACACTGGAAAGAAACAAACTTAATGGCACTGATTTAGTGCTCGAGTTTCCAAAATGAAACTGTACCTACTTAACTCCTGTACCTCCCCATGTACAAATATAAATATATAAATATATATTATATATATATATTATATATATATTATATATATATTATATATATATTATATATATATTATATATATATTATATATATATATATATATATATATATATATATATATATATATATATATATATATATATATATATATATATATATATATATTATATTATAATTATCCATACAGCTGCTGCGGAGTTAGATGCAAAAATAGATTGGTTAGAAAGGCGGGGTCCAAGATCTAATAGCTCGATTCTGCAGACACAAATAGTAAATACACATTAGTGATTGGATGATTAATTGGAGTCTATATGGAGAATCGGAAGAATCGAGCATTTTTAAAGAATTGCAAGCGAAAGCAATTGATCATGATTTCTGATTCTTAAAATGATTCTTCAACAATTAAAAATTAAATAATTTTATTAGGTGATTAAATTGGTTTATATTATGATCATTAACAATCGGGTATTATACTCTAAAAGTTTCATTTTGCTATTGCATTGTAATTTTATTAAAAAAAAAAAATTATGATTTTTATTGTATTTTAAGTCACAAATAACATACACAGTACACCTGTGATGGCTACTAGTACTTTTCAGTTTCTTAATTACTTGTGTTTTGTAGATTAACCCTTAAGGATTACTTTTGAGAAAATGGAATTATCTATGAATTAACTGAACTAATGTTGCAATATTAACTTTATTTGAAATAAGATTAAAAATGCAGGCGATGAGTCACAATAACGTGGCTAAAGTATGTTGACCAGACCACATACTAGAAGGCGAAGGGACGACGACATTTCGGTCCGTCCTGGACCATTCTCAATTCGATTGTGACTTGAGAATGATTGTAAATCGACTTGAGAATTGTCCAGGACGGACCGAAACGTCGTCGTCCCTTCACCTTCTAGTGTGTGGTCTGGTCAAGATTAAAAATCTTATTTTATTGTATAACACACATTTAAAGCATATACATATATCCACATGTAAAAGGGAATGTTTTCAGGTTTCTTCAGAAGATTAAGTTCTATTTATCATTGTTTTCTATTCCTAAATCTATTATGTATATTATTGGTACACTTACCATGCTCATAATGTTAATCATTAATTGTTCCAATAGAGAATTAAAAAATTTCAGAAAAATAAGTATCGAACTATATTTTTTAAAAGAATCGAAATTGAAAATCATATCAGAATCGAGACTTCTTTTTATTGGAATCGGTACCGATATTAGAAATGTTTGAAATTATAGTATCGTCCCATCACTAAAATAAACATATATATATTATATATGTATATAATATATATGTATATAATATATATGTATATAATATATATGTATATAATATATATGTATATAATATATATGTATATAATATATATGTATATAATATATATGTATATAATATATATGTATATAATATATATGTATATAATATATATGTATATAATATATATGTATATAATATATATGTATATAATATATATGTATATAATATATATGTATATAATATATATATATATATATAATATATATGTATATAATATATATGTATATATATATATATATGTATATATATATATATATATGTATATATATATATATAATATATAATATATTTATAGTATATATATAAAATATGCATGCATGCCTAGAAGCCGCAACAGCACCACATGACACTGCCCGACTTAGAGCTGTAGCAGCCCCACATGCAGGTGACTTTCTAACCCCAATCTCAGCAACCAGCATGCGTCTCGCACAGCAGGCCCTTCAAATTGATGTGGCTCTCCGCCTTACTGCCCCAATCCACTCTGAATATAGGTGTATTTGTTGTGAGGCAATGGCCAACAGGTTTGGCCGATATGGCCTGCTCTGCCAAAGCACAAGAGGATGGCATGCAAAACACAGTGAGGTAAATGAAATTATTAAGAGGAGCCTTACCACAGCCAGTTGTCCAGCAGAGAGAGAACCTTGTTACATAATACCCTGCAACTCTGATGGGCTTGTTGGTCGCCCAGATGTGATAAATGAACCCGTGGAAGAATGGTAGACAGTTGGTGTGGGACTACATGTGCGTTTCAACTTTAGCCAACACCTATGTTGACTTCAGTGTTGCACATCCAGGCGGTGCTACCACTCACCAGGTCTCGTAAATACAGAGATCTTGATCACCACTAGAATTTTGTCCCTATTTCCTCAGAGGCGCTTGATATTTTGGGTAAAAGAGCTGCTAGTTTTTTAGGGAGCTGGGTTCTAAGTTAATTGAAACAACTAAGAGACCCTAGAGCTGCCAGTTTCCTCTTTCAGCACCTTAGTGTGGCTATACAGTGACGAAACTCGTACTGAATCCATGATTCTTGCCTGCCATCTGAGAAGCTGGAAGAACTCTACAGCCTGTGACAGCTAGCCTTTTACCTTGCATGTAACCAATGTTGTAACCCTTTTTGTGTAATGAAGTTTTAATTAAAATAAAATGACAAAGGTAGGAGAAGATAGTATGAGAGTGCACGCGGGTGCCTCACAAAGCTCCCCCAGATGCAACATATCGTCTTATTCGAGGTTGAGGATTTCTCACACACCCCTGAGGTGGTACCCACTAATATATATATATATATATATATATATATATATATATATATATATATATATATATATATATATATATATATATATATATATATATATATATATATTATAATATATATAGTATATGTATAATATATATATAGTGACACCTCGGCTTGCGAATGCCCCTATTTACGAACTTTTTGGGTTATGAGCACAATTTCTTTGTAAAATCCAAATCGGGTTATAAGCTTTGCCTCGGGAAACGAAGTTTGCTGATACGCGTATGACTGACCTAACGCATGGTGGCATGGCTCTCGCACCTCATTTACCAGTACCTCCCGCCTTGTGACAATCGGGCCTGAATTCTTTGTAAAGAATTAGTTTTTTTAGATTTTTCGGAATTTGAACATAAAAGTTATTATATATCTCACCACGGATCCCAAGAAAGCCAGGGGTAAGGTTCAAGCCAAGAAAACACATGTGAGAATGACCACAAAGGAAAAACAAGAGATCATTCGTAAACATGAAAATGGTATGAGGGTTGTTGATGTGTAGTAGAGGATGTCCCTTCCTCATTTATCAAGAAAATGTGTTCAGTATGGGAAGAATTGCAAAGTTTTGCTGAAAAGTGTCTCCCAAATCAAGCTGTAGCAGACCATTGTGTTAACCTTTTTAATGACAATGTGATGTCTCACTTCAGACAAGTGTTACAATGTAAGGAAAAACAAGTGTCGCTAGACAGGTTCCTAGTGAGCAAAACAAGCAGTGAGCCACAAGCAGGTCCTAGTGGTATGCAGGCAAAACATACCAGAAAGTGTACCTCGGAGAACTCCTCGATAAAAGGATTTCAATAAAGTCCTTATTGGGGAGGAGGACCTTAATAAAAGCCAAACATGCATGAATACACTGTGGCTTCCTGTTACCCGACACAGTGAATTATTATTTGAATTATAAATAAACATGCCCAAAAGTCTTACTAAGCCTGAAATTAAAACTCTGGATGTTTGGTACTGAGTTGACTGTGCTAACCACAAAATCTGCAATAACATACCCATGTCATATATTCTTTGGGATTTAGTGAATTTATTGTATATACATTATTGAAACATGTATATCATTAGGCCCTTTAATATACAGTATTACTATTTTTGTGTTTATCATGGCGGAAGTTGCCTAGTTCACATAACTACCTGCAGTCTAATGAATTTATGAAAATGCAGGTTACTCACTTTATACTGATATAAACATGGAATGGAGGTTTTAAATAAATTTCGGTAGCTAAACTTGATTAACTAAGTGTTCCTAAATTTAAAAAATATATTTTTTATATTATTTAACATGACTGCTCTGGGAATTCCATTTATAGATTTTAATTTTGTTAATCATAATTCATAATACAGTATTAGAAATTATTGTAAGTACTGTATTCACAGTGTTAAAAAATAAGAAAAAAGAAATTGAGGATTTTATGAAAGTTATTTTGCTGGAAGCTCAGGAATTATTATTTGCAATTCATATAGCCTACTGTAAACCGACAATTTGCATGAGCTCGGATTATGTGAATTCGCACCTATACAATTTTTTACACCAAACTTAAACAAAAGTGAAAGGGATGTTAGTGAAAGTGATTATTTAACAGATCCATTTGTAAAAGTATAAATATATAAAGAAATGTATTAAAAATAGAGTAGATGTTCTATTTATTTATTGGATGTTCAAATCTAATACAGAAGTGCAAAAATAAGAAATAGGCCTAAATGAGTTACCTGTGACTGAGTATTCGAGTTGTGGTGATATAATCTGCTTGTTTACATATCTTTGCATTTAAGCATATAGATACTGAAGCGATCCCTCCCTCCCTCAAGTAGGGTAAAATTGCCTGTCATCTAACACCATTTATTGGTGCCAAAAAAAATTCTTCTGCACCAGTGCATAGAACACTTCAAAGATAATATACAGTACTCCAAAAACATATTGAGACACCAAAATCAAGTACAGTATCCTAAATCAATCAAAGAATGCCACTTACACCATGCTACAATGCTTATTAGTATCAGACCTTAATTTTTTAATTACCAAAGAATGAGTCGCTGAACATGGGTACGGTATTTGGTTTCTATTCTCCGAACTCATGTAAATTAGTCAAAACTAAAATATGCAAACAATATGAAAATACAGAGTATTAAGAGTACCGAGCTACTGAATGTTCAGATGCCAGGTGCCTTTCTATGACACACCCATGAATGCTAATCTCCAGACACCCATGGGGCTTACTTTCAAAACCTAGATACCCAGTACATTATTCAAAGAGTGTTGCTTAATTGTATGTCAATGATGGAAAATATTATATAAACCATATTATATATAGTTATACAGTACAGAACTGGCAAAATTCCTTTATTAATTGGTGATATGTCTTGACAACTTCTGGGCAGTCCAAGTTTAGTTAATATCTCTGTAGGTATTACATTTACAGCATTTATTCCTAAGTCATATTAAGGAACAAGTCTTCTCTTATGATTAATATCTCAAGTTCTCGAATGCACCTAATACAGCACAGTACTTTGTACTGTTGCTGAACATAACTCATTCATTTGAAATGCAAAATTGAACTGGACGTTTTCTCTCATTGCAAAGTACAGGTGACATCAGATACATCGGATATTTATGTAAATTAGTCTTCCGAACCAGTGGTTATTTTTGGGGATTGGAACTAGTTATGAGTTGACAAAATTTTGTAATGTATTCCTTGATATACTTAATATGCTTATTAAGTTATACCCTACAAATAAGTGAAAATTATTGCAAATAATACAGTTAATTTAGCCATTGTTGGCATTAACAACAATAATATTTTTGGTATATTTTGTCATTTCATTTATTTTATAATTTTTTGTTTAACTTGCTGGGTTTGGTTGTGTGTGTTTCCCTAATGTGCCTCATTTTTTTTTTTTTTTGTAAATCTTGTGTGGTACTATTAAGAAATCCTTGGACTCTAAAGATTTTGTTTTGTATTTATGAGAAAAAGGTATTTTTTTATAAATCTTTTGAGTAGTCATACTGTAAACAGCCTGGTGAAGGAGTATGGCTTTAGTGCTAGCACTGTTTCTGAAATGGGACAATATACAAAACTGTACATAGTGTGCAAATTCATCTAGTATATTGACACCTCAATTAGCCACTTAAGGATTACAAGGCAAGTAAGTGTGTAAGTGAAGCTTAACCCCCAGAGACAAGTACAAATAATTATTAAGTTACATACAGTATTATTATGGTTTTCAAAATACTGCTGTATTACTTATTATGTATTCTGCATTACTAAAATACATTGTGCAGAAATTCATGTTGATTGTTTCTAGTAAATAACAAAGATATTTGGTGTTGATAATGGCTGTCATTCTTAACATTAGGTGGATCAGAAAAGGGGATCTGTTCCAATTAGTCCATTTGGATAAGAATAGGGTGTCAGGTAAGTTATTTTGTGTCTGGAGACCGGGTCCATTACCCTTTGTACACAACTTGCTCTTATGTGATAAGAACATAAACATTTTCCTAGTTATGGCAATCATTATCATCATACATATTCATTACTGTATTACAATATGATAATTATTCAAGTACAGTATATGTCTTCAAGGAAGTGGTACTGTACAGTACAGTGCAGTTCAGTTTAGCCTATTTGTTTTTTGCCGAGATATAAAGTGGGAAAATAACTGGACTTTGAAAGTTCTGTGGAATATTTTCTGCTTTTTCTATTGCTGTCAAACACCAAGCTAAAGCACCAAAACTAAAAATTGTTTGAAATGCTAATGGGAATTGAAGTTGTTTGTTGCCGTCTATTTTTGGGCTAAACAAAAATTCACTATTTTGCACTCAGTTTGGATAGTATTGATTTAGATTCCATAGGATAGTAATTTTATTTTTTTTAATAATAATGTATGTCATGCCAGTGGTAAGGGAAAATTTGCAAATTGTCAATCACACAGACTATGAAATTTATTGATGTTAACTGATACTGTATGTGCACATGGTAGATGAACAAGACATGTGCAAAGGGTGTAAAAAATAAAGCCTTAAACAGTCATAAGGCACAATTAACATCTTCAGTTGTTTTGGATTTTTTTTGCATTTGTACCCATCTGGTTTTCTCAATCTGTTCTCTTGAATAATGCATTTTATTTTGAAGTCAAAATCTCCAACAGACAAAATTTTATGTACAGTACTGTAAGTCATAGCAGCTTAAAGTAGGTCACATTTGCTATGTGACCTTGTGGCCCCGCGCTTTACAAGCGATTTGACCTGGGTTCATATCCTAGCCGAGAAGAATTGACTAGGTGCCAATCCTTAACTGTACGCCTCTGTTCACTTAAGGACCTGCCCGAAATGCTATGCATGCTACTGGCTTTACAAGAATGTAAGAACTCATGTATACAGTATATATAAATAAATAAAAATATGCATGGGTCATTGGTTAGATTAAGTTTGGTTTGAGCAACTTAGTACATCATTTTCTGTCCATTGTGATGACTCGAGAGGACAGGCTTGTTTTCTTGACAAAAAATATTTTTAGCCCTTCAATGGCTATATATGTAATCATGACATTCAGCTTACATGCCTGGTTTGTTTTTGGTCCAGTACTAGCTTGTTTCATATTGATAAAACTACTATGCATTTGTTGCCTACACATTTGCGTGAGTATTCAGGTTTGCTTAAAAAGCTATCAAATTCTTGAAGCATTTTTGCAATTTTGGCAAATTTGCTTCAACTGCTGTTTTTGCAATTTATTTTGTTCAATTTGTCATATTTCTTCAAATTTTTAAGGTCTAAATGTTCTAGTAAATTGAAATATTTGTGTTCTAAATTGTGAAAGTAGTAACTATTTTTTTTCCTCATTTCATATTGATTATTCAGCCTGTTCTCCAAAAATGGGGAGGTAAATGTAACAGTCCCATAAGTGCAATTGTGTACTATGTATGACAGTCAGGAATTGTACTTATTTACACTTGGTATTAAATCGTACTGTCAAATATAATGTGAATATTTGAGTTTACCTGAAAAGCTGAATAGAAAACCATGACCTAACCTAACCGTCTTAGTTTTTGAAGGTAAGCATTTTATTGCTTCTAAATTACAATTACTATTTAACCTATAGCTATATTGATATTAGTTTTATAAAACAAATCTAAAATAATTAAATAAATTGTGAAGTAACTCAGAATATTTCCAGATTTTGTATAAAATCTCTATTGTTCAATAAAATTGAAAAAGAAATTCCTGATATTTAAAACTTGTGTATAGTGAACTGAACTTTAAAACTTCATTCTAAAATTCTGAGTGTCTTAACAGAAAACGAGGAGAATAAATAGGGAGGTAAATGTAACGGCTTCATAAGTGCTATTATGTACTATGTATGGCAGTCAGGAAATGTACTTATTACAGTTAGTATTAAAACGTACTCTCAGTTCGGAGGATGGGTTGTGATTATTCCACCGAAAGAACTCGAGGCAGTTTGGTTTTGTCATTCACATTTCAGTGCCAAATGAGCCAACTGATGTTCATTATAATACAGTATGTGATTATTATGAGAGCAATGTAACCGAATTATGTATGAGCCACGCTTAGGTGTATGATATTTTAGTGTTAGACTTTGTTTAGTGCAATTTTGGAAAAAGTAAGTTTTTCAAAAACAATTTATTTATGGTGCTATTACTATTTCAAGGATTGTCAGTTAAGGCTTAACTCTTTCAATAAATTTATTTTTAATTTTCCATAAATCATTAATCACACCTAATCCAAAATGCTGTATGTCAAAATGATCTCTACCATTTTCTGTTTATTCAGCATTTATTATACTGTATTGGGATATATGTTTGCAGCTTTGCCCTTCACACCTTCCCACTCGACACGTGTACTGAAATCTTCCTACTGGCTGTGTGTTAGTAGACTGCACCATGTATGAGAATTACACATTTCTTATTTGCCAATAACATTATAAATGCTGCTAAGTACTTCAATAGATGTTAATAGGGAAAGTACTGAAGAGTGTCTAGGAATTAAATACTTTAATTCATAATGAAGACAAAATAAAACCACTATTTATTACACAAAGGTAAACATAGGCTAGAAGTGATGCCAACCAATACCAGAATGTCTTTATTATTATTATTACAGTATTATTATTAATAGAGAGGAGCTGCTAATGCTAGGCCACTTAGTTACTGGTATTCCAAGTGGGGGAACTGTATAAACTTTTAGTTTTTAAATTTGAGGTATGAATTGAAAGGTAATAAGTTTATTCATAAAATAACACTATCTATTCTAGATGCATTAGTAACCAAGATATTAACTAAAATTTGTTGGTAACTTAAGTTATACCATGTACTAAGACATTGGTCATGTCTTTATATTACATTAGCCATGTAATTATATTACAAATTTTTAAAGTAGTTTCACCAAGTTTAAATGTTTATTCACCTTATATTGGTTATCTTCTCAAGAAGAAGATAACCAATATAAGCATATATATTATACCTATAATTATTTCATTACTGTTGAACAATTTTCCCATAACAGTATACTTGGGATGTACTCCCAGGTTCAAAACACAAATGACCAAGAATCGGCTTAGCCCACGGGACAGCATTTGGCAATCCAAATTCTCAGTTACTTGTATTGTGGAAACAACTGAATGTCAAAATAAAATATTACTTTTCAATGAAGAATAGTGTGTTATATCCTGTTAGTGCTTTCACTTTATTTGAAGACACATGGTTTTAGACAATCCCCCCATACAAGGTCTAGAACTAGCATAAACTATGCCAAGGTTTCTTTCTGAAAGGGCTAAACGGTAGCTTCCTGAATGCCTGCTTGCTGAGGTTGCACTGCACTACTGAGTCACAGCAGCCTTAGGAGTCCTCTTTGGCCCACTGAGGACCAGAACCAAAACCTGGTATCCCCCCCTCACAGAGGCACAGGGAGCAGGATTGTTACAATCACCCTCACTGAGAAAACATCCAAAAGTTTGGTGAAGAAATGCAGAAAAGGGCAAGGTTCACAGAAATCATGCTAGGTCAAACCCCCTCTAGTTAGGGTTGGCCACCAACAGGTGGCAACACCCCTGGGAGCTTCTGGCTTACATTATAACCTCATTCCTGTCACTGATGTCCTTGCCCTTTTGGGGCTGGACTCTGTGGGTAGCTCAGCTTCAGGATTTTTAGTTAATTCATGGGCTGTGTGCGATGTTTTCGCAAATGGTCTTTCATTTCCATCCTATTTCTTCAAAGTGGACCGTCTTATCCTTCTACTGTTGTTAGCTTCAGAGAGCCACCACCAGTTGCTGAAAATCAGAGTTAAAAGTAATGAAATGGCTTTCTGGTAGGGCTTCTGTGACTTCATGGGGTCCCAGTTCTTTTCCCCATACCAGGTGTGTCAATTCGTGATCCTTCAGCTTCAGACTAATGCTATGGTGATGTGGAAGCTGGGCTTCCTAGTAGTGATACCATCTGTTGGTGGTCATGTATAACTAGGGTCTAACATAGCTTTTGAGTGATTCTTTTGTAAAGTCATTTGGCTATTTCAGTGCTTTGCTTTCTGTGAATCTTGCAGCTGTCTGTATTGCTTGGCTGGTTTTCTGGATATTTTCTGAGTGAGGGGTGACAGGCCTCTACTCCTTACCACTCTTGGGAGGGGGGAGGGGCCCAAGTTTTGGTTCTGGTCCCCAGTAAGCCATAAAAAATTCCCAAGGCTGATACGACTGTAGTGCAGAGTTACCTCAGTGAGGTAGCTCAGCTCTCATCAGGGGACCAATAAGGCCCTATTAAAAAGAGGCATTTTGTTACATTCTATTTTTTTTTTCTTGAAGGGGGAAGGAATTCGCAAGTGTTAAGATGTGATATTTATTTACAAAGTAGCATTGTGTGTGTTAGTATGCTTAGTTGTTTTCAATTGATTAGCATTGTGTGTGTTAGTATGCTTAGTTGTTTTCAATTGATTAGCATTGTGTGTTAGTATCTTGAGGTTATCTTGAGATGATTTCGGGGCTTTTTAGTGTCCCCGCGGCCCGGTCCTCGACCAGGCCTCCACCCCCAGGAAGCAGCCCGTGACAGCTGACTAACACCCAGGTACCTATTTTACTGCTAGGTAACAGGGGCATAGGGTGAAAGAAACTCTGCCCATTGTTTCTCGCCGGCGCCTGGGATCGAACCCAGGACCACAGGATCACAAGTCCCGCGTGCTGTCCGCTCGGCCGACCGGCTCCCCATAGTATGCTTAGTTGTTTTCAATTGATTTTGAGACGGTTAATTTTGATGGTCCAGAACTGACACTTGGCTTCTCTTGACACTGATTCTCTTGCTACTTTTTTTCCTTCCTTAATGCACTTCACTAGGTGTTTATCCTTGTTATTTTACAGCAAAATACAAAAATATAAAATATAACCTCCTATATTTAAAGATACAGTATTTGTTGTTGTTGTAAGAAGCATGAATAGAAACTTGGATACGAAATATAACAAGTTCAAAATTATTACCAGTTAAGTTTTAGATATTTTTAGTACAGTATATAATTATGTAATTACTGTATAATTTAAGAACTCCAGAAATACTTTGAGATTATTTTTATCCACAAATACAGATGTAGATGTTTTTAGCTACAGGTGTTCAGTGACAAGCGCCTTTACCGTGATTGCATTTGCATGTTGAATAAAGACAAAATTTTCACATTGGGAAATTATATGTCTGGGATGTTACTTTCTGACATTGAAGACAAACAATGGCTAATGTCTCAAAATAGGCACTGAAGAATATGTCAGTGCCTCAGGCTGCCATACATGAAGACTATAGTCCTGCTACCTGAAAATGAAATTATTAATGAAAATGCAATGGGCATCTACTTATAAAAGTTGTAGCAAGAGACTTGATCAAAATATTTATAATTATTATGGTTATGAAATTAATATGAACAGAGAAAATTTAAGAGAATTAACAAATACAAATTATTCTCAAACTCTGGGAATTAGTCAGTATGTGCCAGGTGTGATAATATGCTATTGTAAAAATTATAATTTTTTTTTATGTAACTAATTTGTATTTATTTATTTATATGCAATTGATGATCACGAAACACTGATCATTTGTATGCGGAAAATCCACAGAGAAATGGAAAAAGAGAGATGAACATTTCGGCCGATCTGGGCCTTTGTCAACACCCGACTGAAAGAAATCACAAAGGAAGAGTGGAGGCAGACACTAGATCCTGACCACCATCTCCTGGGAAAAGAATTAACCAGAAAATGGTATAGAATAGCTTAGAGCGGTTAGAAGGATTTAACCGGTAAGAATAAAAGATTAAAGAAAAAGCCTCATTTAACCCACATAATATAAATATAATATTATTATGAGACAATGTAACTCTCCCTATCATAGTTTCTTCTTAAACTGTTGTGCAATATTGTAACTTAAAACTAGGTCAAGTTTGTACATACCTTGGACAAACAAGAAAATCCTTACAATTACGTATGTCCCAACATGCTTATAGTATAAGAACTGCCCAAACGTGACACAGCTTTGTATCTACACACAAGTTTGTGTGATCACACTATTAATTGGGATGGGGCAGAAAGCATTAGCAGTTGCAGTGATTTTGTGGAACGGAATTTGATTGAGTCTGCCCTAATTAGTCAATGTCCAGATCTTCTCAATGTTAGTTTTTTAATGAAATTAACAAATAGAGAACAATTTAACAATATTAAAGGAAGCAGTATGAAGTGTAAGGCAGCATTCTGAAATCTCTTTCCACGTCCAGGAATCGAACTTGGGATCCAAACAGTTGAGCTTTTTGAAAATAATAATGTAAAAATAATTCAAACTTAAGGTAATAATGTCAGTCTAATGAACTTTAGGTTGAAGTTACTTAGTAGCTATCTCTCTCTCTGTCTCCTCTCTCTCTCTCTCTCTCTCTCTCTCTCTCTCTCTCTCTCTCTCTCTCTCTCTCTCTCTCTCTCTCTCTCTCTCTCTCTCTCTCTCTCTCTCTCTCTCTCTCTCTCTCTCTCTCTCTCTCTCTCTCTCTCTCTCTCTCTCTCTCTCTCTCTCTCTCTCTCTCTCTCTCTCTCTCTCTCTCTCTCTCTCTCTCTCTCTCTCTCTCTCTCTCTCTCTCTCTCTCTCTCTCTCTCTCTCTCTCTCTCTCTCTCTCTCTCTCTCTCTCTCTCTCTCTCTCTTCTCTCTCTCTCTCTCTCTCTCTCTCTCTCTCTCTCTCTCTCTCTCTCTCTCTCTCTCTCTCTCTCTCTCTCTCTCTCTCTCTCTCTCTCTCTCTCTCTCTCTCTCTCTCTCTCTCTCTCTCTCTCTCTCTCTCTCTCTCTCTCTCTCTCTCTCTCTCTCTCTCTCTCTCTCTCTCTCTCTCTCTCTCTCTCTCTCTCTCTCTCTCTCTCTCTCTCTCTCTCTCTCTCTCTCTCTCTCTCTCTCTCTCTCTCTCTCTCTCTCTCTCTCTCTCTCTCTCTCTCTCTCTCTCTCTCTCTCTCTCTCTCTCTCTCTCTCTCTCCTCCCCCCCCCCCCCCCCCCCCCCCCTCTGTCTGTGTCTGGGGGGGGGGGGCAGCAGCCCTCAGAAAGTGTAGCCACCCTGACAGGTGGCATGTGGCTGCCTGGATAGGTTTCAAACACGACAGAGATGTGTGTGCATTCACCTAGTTGTGTTTGCGGGGGTTGAGCTTTGGCTCTTTGGTCCCACCTCTCAACTGTCAATCAACTGACATATGCTGCTGATGTTATCCTCTTGATATGGGCTTCAGCCAGTAAGGTCAGTCTTTCTCTGACTCTTGAAGAATTTCATCTCCCAAATGATACCATTGTATCTGGCCTCCTGCTCCCTACACCTACCTTCATTACATTACATTTGCTTGGGTTAAACTCTAACAACCATTTGTTCGACCATTCATTCAGTTTTCTTGGTCCTCTTGAAGCCTCAAGCAGTTCTCCTCTGTCTTAATCCTTCTCACAATTTTGGCATCGTCAACAAACATTGAGAGAAATGAGTCTATACCCTCCGGGAGATCGTTTACGTATATTAGAAACAGGATAGGACCGAGTACAGAGCCCTGTAGGACTCCACTGGTGACTTCACGCCAATCTTAGGTCTCACCCCCTCACTGTAACTCTGCTTCCTATTGCGTAGGTATTTCCTTATCCACTGGAGCACTTTACCAGTTACTCCTGCCTGTCTCTCCAGCTTATGTACCAGCCTCTTATGGGGGACTGTGTCAAAGGCTTTCCAACAGTCCAAAAAAATGCAGTCCGCCCAGCCTTCTTTTTCTTGCTTAATCTTTGTCACCTGATCATAAAATTCTATTAAGCCAGTAAGGCAAGATTTACCCTCCCTAAACCCATGTTGGCGATTTGTCACTAAGTCACTTCTCTCCAGATGTGTTACTAGATTTTTTCTCACGCTCTTCTCTCTCACTTTGCATGGTATACAAGTTAAGGACACTGGGCTGTAGTTCAGTGCCTCTTGTCTGTCACCCTTTTTGTATATTGGGACCATATTAGCCGCCTTCCATATTTCTGGTAGGTCTCCCGTCTCCAGTGATCTACTATACACTATGGAGAGTGACAAGCAAAGTGCCTCTCCACACTCTTTCAGTATCCATGGAGATATCCCGTCTGAACCAACAGCCTTTCTCGCATCCAGATCCAACAGGTGTCTCTTGACCTCCTCTCTCATAATTTCGAACCCTTCCAAGGCTGCCTGGTTTACTTTCCCCTCTCCTAGCGCAGTGACCTCACAATGTGTGTGTGTGTTGAGGGTTGGCAAGCAGAAGGACGGGTGTGGAGATGGACCAAGTGAGGAGGAGTTCATCAGTACCTAATGTCTGCAATACTACTACTGCAGGCAAAGTATGACAGAATGTTAACGAGATATATCACATTTTTTTAATGTGATATTTGAAGAATAGTTATGGGGGTTCTCATTGAGACTGCGTCAAGTGGCACTTGCTTCACTTGTGCCAACCCTGCCCCACTGAACATGTACTCTACAGGAGTGTAGAGTACATGTACTCGACAAGAATCAGGGTGTAAGGATGGGTGAGATTCTCCCTCCAGTACCCGGCTTCCAACATTCTAATTTAGATTTAGATTTTCATGTACAATATACCGTATTTACTATTTGTGTCTGCAGAGTCGAGTTATTAGCTCTTGGACCCTGCCTTTCCAACCAATTTATTTTTCATCTATTATGTCTACTACATATATTTGTAACATATGCACACACACACACACACACTCACACACAAAATGTGTGCATGTAGGCGTGCTCATGAATCTGTACACCAGTTGATTGATAGTTGAGAGGCGGGACCAAAGAGCCAGAGCTAAACTCCAGCAAGTACAACTAGGTGAGTACATCCCCAGGAAGAGATCCATAGCAGCCATCTAAGTCCCAGGTACCTATTTTCTACTAGGTGAATAGGTGCATTAGGGTGAAAGAAACTGACCATTTGTTTCTTCCTTGGCCGGGAATTGAACCCTTAGGACTATAACACCCGGTCGCTGTCTACTCAGCCGCGAGCCCCCCCCCCCTCCTTGTGTGTTTTTGCGCGTGTGTACTCACCTATTTGTGTCTGCAGGATTGAGCATCGACTCTTGGATCCCGCCTGTGTGTGTGTGTGTGTGTGTGTGTGTGCGCTTACCTAATTGTACTTACCTAGTTGTGCTTGCAGGGGTTGAGCTCTGGCTCTTTGGTCCCGCCTCTCAACCGTCAATCAACAGGTGTATAGATTCCTGAGCCTACTGGGCTCTATCATATATACATTTGAAACTGTGTATGGAGTCAGCCTCCACCACATCACTGCCTAATGCATACCATTTGTTAACTACTGACACTGAAAAAATACACACACACACACACACTGTGTGTGTGTGTAATATATTTATACCTTTGGTTGTGTTTGGTATGACCCTTTTCTCGATGAAGAGAATCTGTAGTATATATTTTTATATAATCTTCTATGATATGTTTTATATGTATACTTATGCTATGATATGCTAGTTTTTGCAAGGTATTATATCAACCGTTTTAAATTTTCTTTCAGAAATTGCCAGGAACAAGTTTAAGCAATATGTTAACACACTTGCTAATATCAGTCAAGAAGGAGGTGAGAAGTATCTAGTTCTTAAAAGAAAATACAGAGTTGGCACACCACTTTCTGAATGTGAATACCTCAGCCCCGGCAGTTCACCTGCAGGAGTCACCTTCAGCAGTCCCAGCCAGTTCCACATGTTTAGCTCACCTCAGCATAGTGCAGCTTACAGCCCTCAGCCTTGTAGCCCCATGATGATTCCTGCACCTCCACTTCCTTCCAGGATAACTCCTCCATATCGTGCTCCTCCTCCTTATAGACCTCCACCTGTAGCAACACCAACTCATCAGATTTATTCATCACAGGAGGATCTGAAATTTGGTGATAGAAGATTTGATCCCCCACATTTTAATGGACGCCATCAGGGAAATGGTGAACCAAGATATTCAGGGGAGCTGCCTTTGTATTCACCTGGAGAATCACGGTACCCTTCTGCAGGGGAGCCGAGGTACCCACCACCACCACCACAACCATCGGAACCACTATTTGGTGAGGTGCGGTACCCCTATGATGAGCCAGCTGATCTGGGGATTCCTCCTGCACCACAGATGGTCCGTCCTCCCAGTTCTCTGTCAACTTCATCAAGCAGCTTGTCAACGTATGGAGGATCCTCGGGTGCACAGCCCTCTCCAGTACCATTTGCAGCTTACAGTACTCCAGCATTGGTGCCCTTGTCAGCCTCCCGTCCAAAAAGCCTTCCCATTCACCAAATGGCATCCGTTTCTTCTCCCTCGGAAGATGGCGACTCGATGTCAATGTCTGTTACAACGGCAACTATGTCATCTGCTTCCACGCCGTCCTCTGATGAACCCCCACCTCCAGTACCACCCAGGAAAAGACTGGGAGACAACAAGGAAAACCAAAGGCCTTCTCCAGAGGGGGAAGAAGGTGGCAAAAATGTAAGTAAAATTGCCCTTTGAATATATTTCCTTAAGTACTTTCGTATATTAATACATCTTCAGAAGGAATGATTTACAGATTGATTGATTGATAAAGATTAAGCCACCCAAGAGGTGGCACGGGCATGAATAGCCCGTAAGTGGTACTGATTTACCGGTCGATTGATTGATGAAGATTAAGTCGCCCAAAAGGTGGCACGGGCATGAATAGCCCGTAAATGGTGGCCCTTTTGAGCCATTACCAGTATCAATAGCCGATACTGGAGATCTGTGAAGGTGCGACTGCACCCTGCGTGACGGGAGATGTCTCCCGTGTTTTACCGGTCAAGTATTGGACATATATATAGGCAGGAGAGTGATGGTGAAGTGAGGTGAGGTATAATGAAAAATGAATGGGAATTAGGTGGATACTGCAGAAGGCCTATTGACCCATACGATGCAGTTCCTATTTATACCCACACATAGGCCCACACATGGATAATAATAGCATAAGATAGTAAATATTTACAATGAATTAGTCAAATGTGTATCAATGAATTTACTCAAATCACCCTTTAATTGATCAAAAATGGATCTAAGTTATATAAACCACTGCTAATGTTCAAATTATTTCCTTTTGTAATCTGTATTAAAGCAGATTCAATTATGTTCCTGTTATAAGTGATTTTACAATTCGTTATTGAAGAAGCCATCTCCCAATCAATTTGGTGAGCATTTTCTGACAAATGAACAAACAAAGCATTAGACAATTGGCCATGTCTTGCAGAGTATTTATGTTGCAAAATTCTACATTTCAAATCTTTAGATGTTTGCACAACATAGAACCTATTGCAGTCTTTACAAGGTATTTTTATAAATGACACAATTATCACTATGAGGGCTGTTTCTAACTATTGATCGTCTAATTACTGTTGGTAAGCTATTAGTTAGAAACAGCCCTCGTAGTGATAATTGTGTCATTTATATAATACCTTGTAAAGACTATGTGCATAGGCTTGCTTATAAACCACAAGTTTGAAGTATAGAACTTTTAGACACTCACACCCACCAGGGGACTCGAACACTGGCCATCAAGATGGCAGGTACGCACTTGTATCCACTACACCATACTTCAGAGCCCTAAAGAGGTGGGAATTCCAGGGTATTTAACTAACCAGATATCCCATCTCTCCAGGCAATGAGGAATCTCTCGCGTTTTTCATCAAGCCCTGTTATATGGGAGAACTCGGTGCTAATGCTTAATGCACAGACTTGCTTATAAACCACAAGTTTGAAGTTTGATGGCCAGTGTTCGAGTCCCCCGGTGGGTGTGGTGTCTAAAAGTATACTATATATATAGGTTAGTGTGGAATAATAATAATAATAATAATAATAATAATAATTTTTTATAGATAGGTGTCTAAGGCGATATATAAACTGTTATTTCGGATAATTATTAAATTTATAAATTAATTCCGACGATGCAAACCAAGTGAAAATGTGATATAGGTTAGGGTGAGCTGAGAGGAGCAGGGCCTGGCATCACGTGTGGGCCTTAGCAAGTGTAGAGGGAAGGGAGCGAGGCTGTACACTAGGGCCACGTAGTGAGTTCTCCCGGGCCAGCAGACGGGAGATAAGGGCTTCCTGCGGCGCCGGCCGGTGTAGCAGTGTGTTTACGGTGTAGGCGACGACGACATGCGCCGCCACTCCTCCACAGATGTCCCACGGAGAGTAACCTTCTGCCTCCCCGTAAGACCTTAGGCTAGTACCGTAAGAGGAGCGAGTGACGAGGCAAGGTGACGAGTGCACGTCGTCCCGCGTGGCTAAATTCGAGGCCGCTGTGAGTGATGAGCAGCAGCAAGCCTGGTGAACCAAGCCCGGCCTCATATATTCTGCTGTTGGGTATACTGGCTGAAGCAGCTTCGCCACGGACTACTTACTGCTAGTACTCTTAACGGTGCTTATGGCCTAGTCTTCAGTGCCCACTGAACAAAGTTATCGTGTCTCTACATCTATTGTTCATTTTGATTTAAATCAAAATGCGTTTGTATATAACTTATCATATAACTTATCACATGCGTCACCGTCGTATATGATAAGGAAATTACATATTTTAGGCCTGTTCAGGGCCTATAATAAGGGGAGATTTGTAGTTGACAAGAAGTCACTAAAAACGTACCTAGCAGGCCGCTCCAAACAACAACCTGTTAGATCCAGCTATCAGAAGACAAGCGCTTGGGGAGAACAACTCTAGGAACCGACTCCAGGTAAACTGGAGGCAGCAACGCTGGCCACGGTGGTCGCAAATTCGTAAAGTCAATATTGACTTATTAAATAAGTGCATAGGTGACATACTAAACATAATAGATACCCTTAAAAAGCTTCATAGAAAACACCGACCTTACCTAACCTTGTTAGTATCTTAAGATAAGCATCTTATAGCTTCGTAATTACAATTGCTACTTAACCTATTATAGGTATAGGTTAAGTAATAATTGTAATTGTGAAGCAATAAGATACTTATCTTAAGATACTAACAAGGTTAGGTAAGGTCGGTGTTTTCTATGAAGCTTTTTAAGGGTATCTATTATGTTCAGTGTATCACATATGCACGTAGTTAATAAGTCAATATTGACTATACGAATTTGCGAGAACGGGTTGGGTGGTGACCCATGCACCTGGCCTTCAGTGCTCTGCCTCACCTGTACCATTCATTACTGGTGTGTAAAGGTTCATGCTTACCTTCTGGTTACCTTGTCTTGGTTTCGGGGCTTAGCGTCCCCGCGGCCCGGTCATCGCCCAGGCCTCCTCGTTGTTGGACCGGTCATCCTGGCTGCTGGACGCGGCTGCTCGCAGCCTGACGTATGAGTCACAGTCTGGTTGATCGGGTATTCTTTGGGGGGTGTTTATCGAGTTCTCTCTTGAACACAGCGAAGGGTCGGCCAGTTATGCCCCTTATCTGTAGTATAAGTAGTACTTATGTTAGTGGGGCTTTCTATAAATATTGATTGTGGTGAGGAACCTAACCGTGGACCAGGGGGGGGGGGGTTGATATGAAGACAGTTCTTGTCAGTTCCACTCGCTCTTAAGGAATTACTGTTGTTAGTTCATTCTAAAATACTTCCGGCACCCTGCTTATACCATTAATGTTTTGCTGTATTTTACTTATATTACTTTCGTCACTTTAGTTTCTCGATTTCGCTTAGAAGTCGAGGGTCAAGAAGGAATTTTCATTAATTCTTTCTTAACCCCTTTTTGTCTATCTACCTCTTCCCTCCTTCGCCTCTTCCCCCACCCCCTAATTACAATTTACCCCCCCTTTAGTTACAATTCCGCCCCCCCCTCCCGCCCCTACCACTTCAGGGGGGGGGGGTTATCTTGAGATGTTGTTTTGTTTTAGATTCTGCTATTTGGAATAAAAAGTTCCAAGTAGCACGGGATATGGTGAGCCCGTAGTGGACTTACCTGGCACAGGAGCGGTGCTGTAAGTCTGGATTATCTCTATCTTGAGATGATTTCGGGGCTTAACGTCCCCGCGGCCCGGTCCTCGACCCAGGCCTCCCTTTTGTTACACACCCCCAGGAAGCAGCCCGTAGTAGCTAAGTCCCAGGTACCTTTTTACTGCTAGATGAAAAGAGGCATTAGGGTGAAAGAAACTTTGCCCATTTGTTTCCGCCTCCACCAGTGATCGAACCGGGAACCTCAGGACTACGAATCCGAA
>NC_091189.1:12989601-13049601 GCF_040958095.1 Procambarus clarkii
TCTATATAAACTTGAGAACAGAGTTTGTGCAACTGGAAAAGTAATGGGACGGGTGAGGGTTGCCTCTTGGGTGGGAAGCAGAGGGAGATGGTGAGAGAGCAGTCGGAGACACCAGATGTCAATTGTGGAGACAATCGACTCCAGGAACCATTATCTTCCAAATATGTCAAAATATATCATTTATATTTTTGCTTGCTGATGATGCAAAGTTGACGAAAGTTGAACATTAATGATCGCGAGAGGCAAGGGAGACCCAGACGCCCTTCAGAGATGTTCGGGAAGATGGCTGCTAGAGTTTAAGCTTGTTATGTGTAGAGTAATGAGAATGGGAACACGATAAAACATATCTCGAGGGGTAATACTGGTAAAAAGGTTATGCTTGAACGGCATGTCTTTAACCGGTACCATAAAGACGTTAGCCTGACGAGAGTGCGTCCGGCGGTGGTGTGTTGTAGAGTGTGGTGTGGCAGCGACCGTCGGCTGCTGCTCCTCTGAATTTTGTGGCCTTGTTTTTTGTGGTGGGACGGTCACACCTTCACCGTGTTCTCTCTCTGCCAGTACTGTTTTGATGGTGCAGCCGGCACGCAGGAGGCCCCACCTCACCGGGCACAACCACCACATAAACACACACACACACACACACACACACACACACACACACACACACACACACACACACACACACACACACACACACACACACACGAACATTAGGTGGTCGTAACGTCTAATCTATCTCCTGAGGCACATATAAATAGGATAACGACAGCAGCGTACTCTACACTGGCAAAAGTTAGAACATCATTCAGAAACCTAAGTAATGAGGCATTTAGGGCGCTTTACACTGCCTACGTGAGGCCAGTCTTAGAGTATACCGCCTCATCATGGAGTCCCCATCTGGAGTCACTGCTCGATCCTGCAGTCACAAATAAGTGAGCATACACACACAGGCAGTCCGACAGACAGGCTGTAACAGACAAAGACAGGGAAACGAGACTAGGCTTCTTAAGCCATGTAAGAAAGACAAACCCGGAAGACATAAACATACCAACATTGCTCGTGAAAATATGTGCATGTGTATTGGGTTGTGGGGAGGGGGGGGGGTGGAAGGTAGTGGTGCGTGCGTCCGTGCGTGTGAAGAACAAATACGGGATTTGGTTAAACGTTAGTAACCACAAGGCAAAATAAACGTAATATCTGGTCGCTTTCCAGTGAACTCCTTTATAATGTGTCAAATACGCGGAGCCCTCTGATTTATCCCCTTTTCTCTCCCCTTCCCTCCCTCCCTCTCTCTCCCATATTATATAAAATATATACTGTATATATATATAATATATATATATATATATATATATATATATATATATATATATATATATATATATATATATATATATATGTGTGTGTCGTACCTAGTAGCCAGAACGTCGTACTCGGCCTACTATACAAGGCCCGATTTGCGATTTGCCTAATAGGCCAAGTTTTCCTGAATTTATATATTTTTGTTTTTTTCTTATGGAATGATAAATCTGTCCATTTCATTATGTATAAGTTAATTTGTTTAAATTTGAGTTAAAACTTACTTAAATATATGACCGAACCTAACCAACCCTACCTAACCTAACCTATTTTAACCTAACCTAAACTAACACAACTAAGTCAATAAATTATGTTCTTAATATAATATAATAATAATAATTCCAATAAACTAATTGGAAACAGTTTATTGAAAATAAAGAAAATCACTCGGCCTATTAGGCAAATCGGACCTTGCATAGTAGGCCGAGAAGTGCGTTCTGACTACTAGTTACGACATTATATATATATATATATATATATATATATATATATATATATATATATATATATATATATATATATATAAAATGGGTAACGGTGGTTGATTGTTGCCGCCGGAGGCAGCTAGTTTATTGTGCACCCCATACTCATCCTGTGAGCGGTAGCGCAAAAAGCATTACAGAGGGCACAAAAGGTCTTTATCAGACCTCATCTTAGATTATTACATAAACAATTTCATCTATCCTTCACACCTTATAGTTACAATGTCAGCTAGTTACAGAGAAAGTGCTATTTCAAGAGCTACATATTTACAGTAAGTTTATTATACATTAATGGTAGGTCTTATCGCTAATACATAATAGTTTGACCAATGGAGATATTACAGAGTCATAGGGTAGCTTCTGTTTATTATTAGTCCTCGCAATACACTACTAGTTTCTTGATCTCATATGTCGTTCATCTACTGGAAGTGAAATGTGGATACAGTGTAAGGATTTCAGGTAATTTATCCATGGTAATAAGATAGGTTGCCATATCATACAGCGTGAGCTTAGATTTATCTCTAAATGGCTCAATTTTACTACAATCCAAGATAGTGTGTTCGAGTGTGTGTGTCCCTGTCTTTGTCCACACACTTTACACTTTACTTCATCTAGATCCCTATACAAGCCGAACTGCCAGAGATACTTGTAGCCAAGTCTTATACGAGCTGTGACAACATCTGTTAGTCTACTGACTTTGTTACTTGCCCCCATACACATGTTTTACTTAACACATTTCATTGTGATGGACAATGGACCTGCTAGTTCCAGTTTGCACTGTTCTACTTTCTTCAAATCCATCTCCAGGAGTTCTCGTGTAATGACACTTTTAAGGGACCTATTTGATAACTCAAGATTCCGTTTAATTAATACTGTCTTTACTGCAGCCACGGTGGTGGATTGACTCATCCTAGTGAGGGAAGGTGTGATGCCGAGGATGGGCAGCGGCGGCACGTCCCACCAGTGTTGTGTCATCCACTGCTTGGCCGGGCCGTGCTCACCTGGGGGGGGGGGTGGTGGTGGTGGTGGTTGTGGTGCCATGGTGGTGGTAGTGGTGGTTCGTGGTGCGGGTTTACTGTTCTTATTTTCCCCTGCTGCTTCCCTGCCTGTTATTGCTGCTGAGCACAGCCCTGCTCCTGGGCCAGGTAAGTCCACTACGGGCTCACCATAGCCCGTGCTACTTGCCACTTTTGGCTCCGATTGGCTGAATCTAAAACAACAACAACAACTGCGGCTGAGTCAAGTCACGATCTTAGCTGGTTTATTTTGAGATGTAAGGCATCGGCGGGCGAGGTTTATAACACTTGTTTTGAGAACTGTCATTTCAAGGCCAGTTTAAAACTGTGCAGTTTTCGCAGTGTTTTTTGGCTCATTGTTGCGCTAAAGTTAAATTGATTGATGTGGATGTGATTTATGACACGTGATGCTTCGAGTGTTTTGCCTCTGGCAGTGAGGAAGCCTGGGGGGGGGGGGGTGTTTAAACATAGTGTGTGTGTGTGTGTGTGTGTAGAGGGGGCGGGAGTGTGTGTGTGTCAGTGGTGTTGTGAGGTGTGCTATCATGACGATGGTGTCGCGCCTGTTGCTCTCTATCACCACCATGGACCTGGAGGTGAGTATTGTTCCTGCCACCACCACCACCACGGTGCTCCGGCCTGCCGTTATCACGGTGTACTGGCTGGTGGTCTTTATTACCTCCTCCTCCCCTTCCCCTTGACGTGTTGCGGCGACCCGGCTTGTTCAGCCCCGGAAGGATAAGAGATGGTGTCAGTGTCCCACCCTCTAGTGATGAGCCCCGTGGTCCTGTGGGGTCGGAGGCTTCCCACTAGAGAGTCGGGCAAAGATTGTAAACTGCGCTCATGGTCAGCTTCTTATGGGGCTTAGACAACTGATTGATTGGTGAAGCAGTTTCTTGTGTATACTACAGGCAGACGTGACTCTGTAACCTTGAGAAAATGCTGCAGATGGCTGTCATTGTTGGTCCTTTCCTCTGTTGGGGAACGTGTGGAGGTCATGTTCCCCTGCGGACTCTCACGACTCCAACACTCACAAACAAGTGTAGCCGACGGGGGAACTAAAATATACAAAAATGTGATCATTTGAAACCTCAGAATATACTTCTGAGCTCGTCTTAAATAGACTAATATAGAAGTGTGTTAGTCCTGATATATATTTCTGTACTACTCGGCCTCACGTCTCTTTCAGTACTCATAACTTGCTTGAAACATGAGGCTGTACGGCGCATTGTTTCCAGGATGTGGGAGAGCTTGTGAGGAGGAGGTGGGGGGGGGGGGGGGCAGTGGGAGTTGAGCAGGCGAGATGCCCTGCCAGAGCTCGTATATAACCGTTACTGCCTTGCTCAGCCTGGCTACCGTTCCCTCCTTTTGGCAGTGATGGGTGTTCACTGGTAGTGTGGGGTAGGTAGGGGTGTTCTCTTGTTATATATATATAATATATATATATATATATATATATATATATATATATGTCGTACCTAGTAGCCAGAACGCACTTCTCAGCCAACTATGCAAGGCCCGATTTGCCTAATAAGCCAAATTTTCCTGAATTAATATATTTTCTCAATTTTTTTTCTTATGAAATGATAAAGCTACCCATTTCATTATGTATGAGGTCAATTTTTTTTTATTGGAGTTAAAATTAACGTAGATATATGACCAAACCTAACCAACCCTACCTAACCTAACCTAACCTATCTTTATAGGTTAGGTTAGGTTAGGTAGCCGAAAAAGTTAGGTTAGGTTAGGTTAGGTAGGTTAGGTAGTCGAAAAAACATTAATTCATGAAAACTTGGCTTATTAGGCAAATCGGGCCTTGCATAGTAGGCTGAGAAGTGCGTTCTGGCTATTAGGTACGACATATATATATATATTAATTATATATAATGTTGTACCTAGTAGCCAGAACGCACTTCTCGGCCTACTATGCAAAGCTCGATTTGCCTAATAAGCCAAGTTTTCCTGAATTTATATATTTTTCTCATTTTTTTTTCTTATGAAATGATAAATCTGTCCATTTCGTTATTTATAAGTTAATTTGTGGAAATTTGAGTTAAAACTAATGTAGATATATGACCGAACCTAACCTAACCTAACCACACCAACCCTACCTAACCACACCAACCCTACCTAACCTAACCTAACCTAACCACACCAACCCTACCTAACCTAACCTAAACCTAACCTAACCACACCAACCCTACCTAACCTAACCTAACCTAACCACACCAACCCTACCTAACCTAACCTAAACCTAACCTAACCACACCAACCCTACCTAACCTAACCTAACCTAACCACACCAACCCTACCTAACCTAACCTAACCTAACCTAACCACACCAACCCTACCTAACCTAACCTAAACCTAACCTAACCACACCAACCCTACCTAACCTAACCTAAACCTAACCTAACCACACCAACCCTACCTAACCTAACCTAAACCTAACCTAACCACACCAACCCTACCTAACCTAACCTAACCACACCAACCCTACCTAACCTAACCTAAACCTAACCTAACCACACCAACCCTACCTAACCTAACCTAACCACACCAACCCTACCTAACCTAACCTAAACTAAGACAAATAAGTCAATAATTTATGTTCCTAATATAATAATAATACTTCAAATAAACCAATTGGAAACAATTTATTGGAAATAAAGAAAATTACTCGGCCTATTAGGCAAATCGGGCCTTGCATAGTAGGCCAAGAAGTGCGTTCTGGCTACTAGGTACAACATTATATATAATTAATATATATAATATATATATATATATATATATATATATATATATATATATATATATATATATATATATGTATAGGTGTATAGTGTGTGTGTTTAGGGGGATGGGTCTACCTGAGGATGATGAAGTGGACAACCTTCAGCGCGGGAGGCCAGGTCGCCTCTGACTATTATACAATGTTATTGATGAATATTAAACTACATTTACGATATCTGTGGCCACTGAGAAGGTCAACACGACTTGGTCAGTTTGCCAAGCAAATATAATGGATGGACTTAAACCAATGCGGAGTTCATGTTTGAAATATTATTATTAAAGTATGTTTAAAGTTGATTAAAATATTTGTCTATGATTTGCAGAGACCACATTTTTACCATTGTTCCAATCAGTTCGGTGATCATATCTGTCGTGTGTTCGGACGTTACATTGTCGTGTGTTCGGACGTTACATTGTCGTGTGTTCGGGTGTGTTCGGACGCTACATTGTTGTGTGTTCGGACGCTACATTGTTGTGTGTTCGGACGCTACATTGTCGTGTGTTCGGACGCTACACTGTTGTGTGTTCGGACGTTACATTGTCGTGTGTTCGGAGGCTACACTGTTGTGTTCGGACGCTACACTGTTGTGTGTTCGGACGTTACATTGTCGTGTGTTCGGAGGCTACACTGTTGTGTGTTCGGACGCTACATTGTTGTGTGTTCGGACGCTACATTGTCGTGTGTTCAGACGCTACACTGTTGTGTGTTCGGACGTTACATTGTCGTGTGTTCGGAGGCTACATTGTTGTGTTCGGACGCTACATTGTCGTGTGTTCGGACGCTACATTGTCGTGTGTTCGGACGCTACATTGTCGTGTGTTCGGACGCTACATTGTCGTGTGTTCGGACGCTACATTGTCGTGTGTTCGGACGCTACATTGTCGTGTGTTCGGACGCTACATTGTCGTGTGTTCGGACGCTACATTGTCGTGTGTTCGGACGCTACATTGTCGTGTGTTCGGACGGACGCTACATTGTCGTGTGTTCGGACGCTACATTGTCGTGTGTTCGGACGCTACATTGTCGTGTGTTCGGACGCTACATTGTCGTGTGTTCGGACGCTACAAATGTCGTGTGTTCGGACGCTACAAATGTCGTGTGTTCGGACGCTACATTGTCGTGTGTTCGGACGCTACATTGTCGTGCGTTCGGACGCTACATTGTTGTGATCGGACGCTACAATGTTGTGTTCGGACGCTACAATGTTGTGTTCGGACGCTACAATGTTGTGTTCGGACGCTACAATGTTGTGTTCGGACGCTACAATGTTGTGTTCGGAAGCTACAATGTTGTGTTCGGACGCTGCATTGTTGTGTTCGGACGCTACATTGTTGTGTTCGGACGCTACAATGTTGTGTTCGGACGCTACAATGTTGTGTTCGGACGCTACAATGTTGTGTTCGGACGCTACAATGTTGTGTTCGGACGCTACATTGTCGTGTGTTCGGACGCTACATTGTCGTGTGTTCGGACGCTACATTGTCGTGTGTTCGGACGCTACATTGTCGTGTGTTCGGACGCTACATTGTCGTGTGTTCGGACGCTACATTGTCGTGTGTTCGGACGCTACATTGTCGTGTGTTCGGACGCTACATTGTCGTGTGTTCGGACGGACGCTACATTGTCGTGTGTTCGGACGCTACATTGTCGGGTGTTCGGACGCTACATTGTCGTGTGTTCGGACGCTACATTGTCGTGTGTTCGGACGCTACAAATGTCGTGTGTTCGGACGCTACAAATGTCGTGTGTTCGGACGCTACATTGTCGTGTGTTCGGACGCTACATTGTCGTGCGTTCGGACGCTACATTGTTGTGATCGGACGCTACAATGTTTTGTTCGGACGCTACAATGTTGTGTTCGGACGCTACAATGTTGTGTTCGGACGCTACAATGTTGTGTTCGGACGCTACAATGTTGTGTTCGGAAGCTACAATGTTGTGTTCGGACGCTACATTGTTGTGTTCGGACGCTACATTGTTGTGTTCGGCCGCTACAATGTTGTGTTCGGACGCTACAATGTTGTGTTCGGACGCTACAATGTTGTGTTCGGACGCTACAATGTTGTGTTCGGACGCTACAATGTTGTGTTCGGACGCTACATTGTCGTGTGTTCGGACGCTACACTGTCGTGTATTCGGACGCTACACTGTCGTGTATTCGGACGCTATACTTAGGTGTTTTAATTAGGTGTTGTATTCTACTATTAATGCTCTCTCATACGAGGGCTTTCTTACACAATCACAGGTAGACACGGTCAAGTCTTTTATTAGGAAATCGTTAACCATATTCTCATTCACAAACACAACAATGTTCCAAAGTTTCAGTGTAAGAGTTAACGTTGCCATGATAAGAGTCGATGTGTGTTCATGAGATTTAACCATAATTGTGTTGATTTTCCGTATGTGGTATTGTGTTAATGTGTGTTATTGTGTGACTGTATGTGGCGAGAGTAATACTTTATTGTGTGTGGTTCTTGGTGGCGCAGGTGGAGGGTGACGCCGGCAGCGAAGATGGCGGTGGAGACGCTACCGACGTTGGTGGAGATCCCTGTGAGGAGGAGCGGAAGGTCTCCGTGTCGGTGAGGGAGACCACGCAGAAGTTCAACCGTATGGCCTCCGAGTCTCAGCTGCTGGTCTCCTCCCGCGCCTCCTCCAAGAGCAACAGGAGCTCCAGGAGCGACAAGGTCAGTACTCAGAGATTATCTTGAGATGATTTCGGGGCTTAGTGTCCCCCGCGGCCCGGTCCTCGACTTGGCCTCCACCGCCCAGGAAGCAGCCCGTGACAGCTGACTAACTCCCAGGTACCTATTTACTGCTAGGTAACATAAGCATCAGAGTGAAAGAAACTGCCCATTGTTTCTCGCCGGCGCCCGGGATCGAACCCGGGACCACAGGATCACGCGTCCAGTGTTCTGTCCGCTCAGCCACCGGCTCTCTCACACCTAGTGAGGTGCAGCTAGTGAAGGACTGTGGCGGCTGCTCATGCTGGGATAGGATAATGAGGATAGGCCTATGCCAGATGAGAAGAGGGGCGAAAGGATGCAACGGTTTCATAACTCTTGGATACCTAATTACCGCTAGGTGGTGAAGAGAAGCATCAGGTGACAATAAACGTGTCCAGACCTGTCATTCCTGCTAGAGAATCAAACCCCAGGACCTTTTGGTTGTGAATTGACTCTACTAACCGTTGTGTGGGAAAGGGAGAGAGACGGGTGTTAGGAAGGGGGAACGAGGTGTGTGTGTGTGTGTGGGGGGGGGGAGAGGGGGAAGGTGAGAAAGGCATTGTATCCACATGTTTGTTGGTCCTGTCATGAAAATTAATTCATTATTCGATTTGGTAAATGTAATATTGAATGTGTGCAAGTTTTCATACAAGTTATCAACGTACATATATATATATATATATATATATATATATATATATATATATATATATATATATATATATATATATATATATATATATATATATAATATGCAGATGTCTAGTTTTGCACAGGTGTGCAGCATTGGTCATATGATTCACAGGTGATATATATATATACTGCGTTTTATTGGTGTATTATGTGAAGAGGCACACATGACTGGCTTTACAGGTGTTTCGTGGTTGTGTAAACGTCTGATAGGGTCTGTCTACTTGTGTGTGTGCGTGTATCCATCACGTACAGGTGTGTGTGTGTGTGTGTGTAGCTGTCACGTACAGGTGTGTGTGTGTGTGTAGCTATCACGTACAGGTATGTGTGTGTGTAGCTATCACGTACAGGTGTGTGTGTGTGTGTGTAGCTATCACGTACAGGTGTGTGTGTGTGTGTGTAGCTATCACGTACAGGTGTGTGTGTGTGTGTAGCTATCACGTGCAGGTGTGTGTGTGTGTGTAGCTATCACGTACAGGTGTGTGTGTGTGTGTAGCTATCACGTGCAGGTGTGTGTGTGTGTGTGTGTGTGTGTGTGTGTGTGTGTGTGTGTGTGTGTGTGTGTGTGTGTGTGTGTGTGTGTGTGTGTGTAGCTATCACGTACAGGTGTGTGTGTGTGTGTAGCTATCACGTGCAGGTGTGTGTGTGTGTGTGTGTGTGTGTGTGTGTGTGTGTGTGTGTGTGTGTGTGTGTGTGTGTGTGTGTGTAGCTATCACGTACAGGTGTGTGTGTGTGTTCGTTCGCGTTGCGCGCGCACAGTTGTGGCCGGTGATGAAAATTAACAGATATGAGTCACTCAGTTTATCGTTGATGACGACCGTGTTGACTGAGGTCGGTCAGTGTAGCCAACCTGTGCCTGGTACAGTGGTCAGTGTAGCCAACCTGTGCCTACTGCAGTCGTCAGTGTAGCCAACCTGTGCCTGGTACAGTGGTCAGTGTAGCCAACCTGTGCCTGGTACAGTGGTCAGTGTAGCCAACCTGTGCCTGGTACAGTGGTCAGTGTAGCCAACCTGTGCCTGGTACAGTGGTCAGTGTAGCCAACCTGTGCCTGGTACAGTGGTCAGTGTAGCCAACCTGTGCCTGGTACAGTGGTCAGTGTAGCCAACCTGTGCCTGGTGCGGTGGTCAGTGTAGCCAACCTGTGCCTGGTACAGTGGTCAGTGTAGCCAACCTGTGCCTGGTACAGTGGTCAGTGTAGCCAACCTGTGCCTGGTACAGTGGTCAGTGTAGCCAACCTGTGCCTGGTACAGTGGTCAGTGTAGCCAACCTGTGCCTGGTGCAGTGGTCAGTGTAGCCAACCTGTGCCTGCTGCGGTGGTCAGTGTAGCCAACCTGTGCCTGCTGCGGTGGTCAGTGTAGCCAACCTGTGCCTGGTACAGTGGTCAGTGTAGCCAACCTGTGCCTACTGCAGTGGTCAGTGTAACCAACCTGTGCCTGGTGCAGTGGTCAGTGTAGCCAACCTGTGCCTGGTGCAGTGGTCAGTGTAGCCAACCTGTGCTTGGTGCAGTGGTCAGTGTATCCAACCTGTGCCTGGTGCAGTGGTCAGTGTAGCCAACCTGTGCCTGGTGCAGTGGTCAGTGTAGCCAACCTGTGCCTGGTGCAGTGGTCAGTGTAGCCAACCTGTGCCTGGTGCAGTGGTCAGTGTAGCCAACCTGTGCCTGGTGCAGTGGTCAGTGTAGCCAACCTGTGCCTGGTATAGTGGTCAGTGTAGCCAACCTGTGCCTGGTGCAGTGGTCAGTGTAGCCAACCTGTGTCTGGTACCGTGGTCAGTGTAGCCAACCTGTGCCTGGTACAGTGGTCAGTGTAGCCAACCTGTGCCCGGTGCAGTGGTCAGTGTAGCCAACCTGTGGCCGGTACAGTGGTCAGTGTAGCCAACCTGTGCCTCGTGCAGTGGTCAGTGTAGCCAACCTGTGCCTGCTGCAGTGGTCAGTGTAGCCAACCTGTGCCTGGTACAGTTGTCAGTGTAGCCAACCTGTGCCTTGTGCCTGGTGCAGTGGTCAGTGTAGCCAGGTGTACTATAGCTGTCACCGCTGCTCAGCACCTGAGTCGCACAGCACCCAAGCAAGAGGCCACCAGCCCGAGGTCCCGTCCTCGGGTGTTAGCTTGGAGGCCTGCAGGACTAGGCCTGGAGGGCTAGGCCTGGAGGACTAGGCCTGCAGGACTAGGCCTGGAGGGCTAGGCCTGGAGGACTAGGCCTGGAGGGCTAGGCCTGGAGGGCTAGGCCTGGAGGACTAGGCCTGCAGGACTAGGCCTGGAGGACTAGGCCTGGAAGGCTAGGGCCACTATACATGCAGCTTCCACAGACCTGTATACACGTCTGATCAGAAACTTGAACATATATTTTGGCGTGAGACTACTTCCCCCCCCCCCCTCCACCCTGGTGAACATTACCACCATAACACCTGTGCACGCACATGTTGTTGTGACCTATATGTACGCTCCCACCTGTATAGTGTTGGATGGTGAGAGGCGCTCGGGGTGAGGATGCGGTGATGGCTGTCAGGAGGGTAGGGAAGGTCAACATGGTGAGTATTGAGGCTGCCTTATATATATATATATATATATATATATATATATATATATATATATATATATATATATATATATATATATATATCGTACCTAGTAGCCAGAACGCACTTCTCGGCCTGAATAGCCGAGAAGTGCTATTCATAATGAAATGAATAGCTTTATCATTTCATAAGAAAAAAAAAGAAAATATTGAAACTCCAGAAAACTTGGCTTATTAGGCAAATCGGGCCTTGCATAGTAGGCCAAGAACTGCATTCTGGCTACTAGGTACGATATATATATATATATATATATATATATATATATATATATATATATATATATATATATATATATATATATATATATATATATATATTATTAAATATGACCGAAAAAGTAAGATTAATAATTCTAACACGAATTTTCTCAATCTTTCGTACATTACGCTTCACTGTTGGAGGTAAATCAAAAATCACTTCTCCAAAATTCATTTTTATTTCTAGTCTGACGCGACACGGGCGCGTTTCGTAAAACTTATTACATTTTCAAAGACTTCACATATACACAACTGATTAGAACTTGCGTTTCTCTGATTTTATATCTACATTTGAGTGAGGTGGGAAGGGTGATGTGGCATTAACACAAGACAGAACAATAGGGGATATTAATAGGGTATTAAAAGTATCAACACAAGACAGAACAGAAACAATGGGTATTGAATAGAAGTGTTTGTAGAAAGCCTATTGGTCCATATTTCTTGATGCTTCTATATTGGAGCGGAGTCTTCTACCCACCTCAAGACTCCGCTCCAATATAGAAGCATCAAGAAATATGGACCAATAGGCTTTCTACAAACACTTCTATTCAATACCCATTGTTTCTGTTCTGTCTTGTGTTGATACTTTTAATACCCTATTAATATCCCCTATTGTTCTGTCTTGTGTTAATGCCACATCACCCTTCCCACCTCACTCAAATGTAGATATAAAATCAGAGAAACGCAAGTTCTAATCAGTTGTGTATTTGTGAAGTCTTTGAAAATGTAATAAGTTTTACGAAACGCGCCCGTGTCGCGTCAGACTAGAAATAAAAATGAATTTTGGAGAAGTGATTTTTGATTTACCTCCAACAGTGAAGCGTAATGTACGAAAGATTGAGAAAATTCGTGTTAGAATTATTAATCTTACTTTTTCGGTCATATTTAATAATATATATATATATATATATATATATATATATATATATATATATATATATATATATATATATATATCGTACCTAGTAGCCAGAATGCAGTTCTTGGCCTACTATGCAAGGCCCGATTTGCCTAATAAGCCAAGTTTTCTGGAGTTTCAATATTTTCTTTTTTTTCTTATGAAATGATAAAGCTATTCATTTCATTATGAATAGCACTTCTCGGCTATTCAGGCCGAGAAGTGCGTTCTGGCTACTAGGTACGATATATATATATATATATATATATATATATATATATATATATGTCGTACCTAATAGCCAGAACGCACTTCTCAGCCTACTATTCAAGGCCCGATTTGCCTAATAAGCCAAGTTTTCATGAATTAATGTTTTTTCGTCTACCTAACCTACCTAACCTAACCTAACCTAGCTTTTTTTGGCTACCTAACCTAACCTTACCTATAAATATAGGTTAGGTTAGGTTAGGTAGGGTTGGTTAGGTTCGGTCATATATCTACGTTAATTTTAACTCCAATAAAAAAAAATTGACCTCATACATAGAGAAAAGGGTAGCTTTATCATTTCATAAGAAAAAAATTATAGTAAATATATTAATTCAGGAAAACTTGGCTTATTAGGCAAATCGGGCCTTGAATAGTAGGCTGAGAAGTGAGTTCTGGCTACTAGGTACGACATATATATATATATATATATATATATATATATATATATATAAAAGTTTGTGAAGGTACCACCTCTGGTGCCAATGTGGGGACCCATAGCCTCGGAGAAGAAAATAAAAAGTATTCAGAGGAGACCTTGTGGTTTCTCACTGAACACTAATATTATCTTCTCCTACCACCCCATTCTTTTGTATGTACACATACACCGCTTATATATATATATATATATATATATATATATATATATATATATATATATTATTAAATATGACCGAAAAAGTAAGATTAATAATTCTAACACGAATTTTCTCAATCTTTCGTACATTTCTTTTCACTGTTGGAGGTAAATCAAAAATCAATTCTCCAAAATTCATTTTTATTTCTAGTCTGACGCGACACGAGCGCGTTTCGTAAAACTTATTACATTTTCAAAGACTTTAATTTACAAATACACAACTGAATAGAACTTACGCATCTCCGATTTTATATCTACATTTGAGTGAGGTGGATGGGGTGAGGTGGCATTAATAGGGTATTAATTTCATCAACACAAGACAGAACAAGAGGTGGCATTAATAGGGTATTAATTTCATTAACACAAGACAGAACACGAAATAATGGGTATTGAATAGAAGTGTTTGTAGAAAGCCTATTGGTCCATATTTCTTGATGCTTCTATATTGGAGCGGAGTCTTGAGGTGGGTAGAATATAGTTGTGCATTAATTGGCTGTTGATTGCTGGTGTTGACTTCTTGATGTGTAGTGCCTCGCAAACGTCAAGCCGCCTGCTATCGCTGTATCTATCGATGATTTCTGTGTTGTTTACTAGGATTTCTCTGGCGATGGTTTGGTTGTGGGAAGAGATTATATGTTCCTTAATGGAGCCCTGTTACTTATGCATCGTTAAACGCCTAGAAAGAGATGTTGTTGTCTTGCCTATATACTGGGTTTTTTGGAGCTTGCAGTCCCCAAGAGGGCATTTGAAGGCATAGACGACGTTAGTCTCTTTTAAAGCGTTCTGTTTTGTGTCTGGAGAGTTTCTCATGGCCGTTTGGCTGGCCGTTTTTCTGGTTTTATAGTAAATCGTCAGTTGTATCCTCTGATTTTTGTCTGTAGGGATAACGTTTCTATTAACAATATCTTTCAGGACCCTTTCCTCCGTTTTATGAGCTGTGGAAAAGAAGTTCCTGTAAAATAGTCTAATAGGGGGTACTGGCAAAGCGACTCAACGGCCTGCTGACTCCTTATGTTCCTTGCGCCTTCAGCCTGAAGTCTCCAAAGGAATTTGTTGACTTACTGCGGGGCACACGGGCCACAGGGATAAGAACCTCGTTGGACGTAGAATCGCTGTTTACCAACGTACCTGTGGACGAGACAATCGGGATGATAGCCGACAGAGTGTATCGTGATCCAGCCTGTACTCCTCTTGACATACCAGAAAATATTCTGAGGAAACTACTCCAAGCTTGTACTAAAGAGGCACCCTTCTTGAGCCCGGATGGGCACATGTATAAGCAAGTAGATGGGGTCGCCATGGGTTCTCCCCTAGGTGTCCTGTTTGCAAACTTCTACATGGGTACCATCGAACAAGAAGTCTTAGTCGACATGAACTTGAAACCGGCCATATACTGCAGGTATGTTGACGACATTTTTACACAGGTACCTGATGTCAGACATCTGCAGGAGCTGAAGGAGGCATTTGAGCAGAGTTCCGTGCTGCGTTTCACTTACGAGATGGAAAAGGATGGGAAGCTGCCCTTTCTAGATGTAACAGTCATGGAAAAGAGCGGAGGTTTCCACACTGCAGTCTACACTAAGGAAACGAACATAGGAATGTGCCTAAATGCCAACAGCGACTGCCCAGACAGGTACAAGAGGAGTGTTGTTAACGCATATGTCGACCGTGCTCTCAGCCACAGCTCAGAATGGAAACAAGTCGACGAAGAACTCTGTAGGGTAAGGCAGGTCCTAGTCAACAACGGCTTCTCCAATGGTTTCGTCGAAGACATCATAAGAAGGAAAGTGAAACGCCATGCAACCTCTGAAGAGACAACTAACACAACACCTATACCCCCTATTAGACTATTTTACAGGAACTTCTTTTCCACAGCTCATAAAACGGAGGAAAGGGTCCTGAAAGATATTGTTAATAGAAACGTTATCCCTACTGACAAAAATCAGAGGATACAACTGACGATTTACTATAAAACCAGAAAAACTGCCAGCCTACTCATGAGAAACTCTCCAGACACAAAACAGAACGCTTTAAAAGAGACTAACGTCGTCTATGCCTTCAAATGCCCTCTTTGGGACTGTAAGCTAAAAAAAAAACAGTATATAGGCAAGACAACAACATCTCTTTCTAGGCGTTTAACGATGCATAAGCAACAGGGCTCCATTAAGGAACATATAATCTCTTCCCACAACCAAACCATCGCCAGAGAAATCCTAGTAAACAACACAGAAATCGATAGATATCGATAGATAGATACAGCGATAGCAGGCGGCTTGACGTTTGTGAGGCACTACACATCAAGAAGTCAACACCAGCAATCAACAGTCAATTAATGCACAACTATATTCTACCCACCTCAAGACTCCGCTCCAATATAGAAGCATCAAGAAATATGGACCAATAGGCTTTCTACAAACACTTCTATTCAATACCCATTGTTTCGTGTTCTGTCTTGTGTTGATGAAATTAATACCCTATTAATGCCACCTCTTGTTCTGTCTTGTGTTGATGAAATTAATACCCTATTAATGCCACCTCACCCCATCCACCTCACTCAAATGTAGATATAAAATCGGAGATGCGTAAGTTCTATTCAGTTGTGTATTTGTAAACTAAAGTCTTTGAAAATGTAATAAGTTTTACGAAACGCGCTCGTGTCGCGTCAGACTAGAAATAAAAATGAATTTTGGAGAATTGATTTTTGATTTACCTCCAACAGTGAAAAGAAATGTACGAAAGATTGAGAAAATTCGTGTTAGAATTATTAATCTTACTTTTTCGGTCATATTTAGTAATATATGTCTACAGGAAAGACTGCTACCAAAATATACTTATATATATATATATATATATATATATATATATATATATATATATATAATTTGTTTGCTTCCTGAACTTCAAAAGTACAGCAACATTGTTAGTTTCATATTTCTTTGTTTTATGTCAAACGTTTTTAGTGTTTTTGGTTAGAAATGTTTGTGATGGTGTGGGTTGGGTGCAAGCTCCTGAGCCCCGTTATTGTGACGGGTGGTGTACACGACTGCTGCAAGTGTGGCAGACACGGGGACCCCCCGCCCCCCCCCCCCCCCGTGTGCACGTGGTCACACGGTAGTGTAAGTGTTGCTCTTCGTGTGCACATGGCATGTCCTCATCTGCAGAACTCATAATTAGGCTCTGTTACGTTTACAATTTGAACTTAAGGGGTTTGTGTGTGTGTATATATATATATATATATATATATATATATATATATATATATATATATATATATATATTATATATATATATATATTATATATATATATATTATATATATATAACGAGGGAAAATCCTTAATTCTTCCCCATATATTCCCTTCGCCCTTCCTTATCCTCCAAATCCCCCCCCCCCGTGTTTACAGACTCTGGGGGGGGGGGGGAAGGGAGGGGTTGAGGAGAGGCTGGGGTGCCTGGCCCTGTGGTCAGTGAAGACTGTGGTTGTCTTATGAATAGTATTTGCTTCCACAATTCCATTTTTCCACTACTCTCACGCTAAAAGAAAACTTCCTAACATCTCTGTGACTCATCTGAGTTTCAAGCTTCCACCGATGTCCCCTCGTTCTGTTACTATTCTGTGTAAACATTTCGTCTATGTCCGCTCTGTCAATGCCCCTGAGTATTTTATAAGTTCCTATCATATCCCCCCTCTCCCTTTTTTTCTAGTGTCGTAAGGCTCAGTTCCTTCAGGAGCTCTTCATACCCCATCCCTCGTAACGCTGAGACGAGTCTTGTTGCAAACTTCTGAACTTTTTCCAATTTCCTTATGCGTTTCTTCAGATGGGGACTGCATGATGAGGCGGTATACTCTAAGACTGGCCTGTCGTAGGCAGTGTAAAGCGCCCTAAATGCCTCCTTACTTAGGTTTCTGAGTGATGTTCTAACTCTTGCCAGTGTAGAGTACGCTGCTGTCGATATCCTATTTATATGTGCCTCAGGAGTTAGATTAGGTTTTACGTCCATTCCCAGGTCTATTTCTCGCGTCGTCACAGGTAGGCAGTTCCACTTCATTGTGTACTGTCCCTTTGGTCTCCTATCACCTATTCCCATTTCCATAACTTGACATTTGCTAGTGTTGAACTCCAGTAGCCATTTCTCTGACCATCTCTGCAACCTGTTCAAGTCCTCTTGGAGGATCCTACAATCCTCATCTGTCACAACTCTTCTCAACTTTGCGTCATCCGAGAACATCGACATGTAGGACTCTACTCCTGTAAACGTGTCGTTAACGTGTATTAGAAATAGAATTGGTCCCAGCACCGTTCCTTGAGGTACTCCACTCGTTACTGTTCGCCAGTCCGACTTTTCGCCCCCTTACCGTAACTCTCTGGCTCCTTCCTGTTAGGTAGTTCCTTACCCACGGTAGGGCCTTGTCGCTCACCCCCGCCTGCCTCTCAAGTTTGAATAGCAGTCTCATGGGCGGTACTGTATCAAAGGCTTTTTGGCAGTCCAGAAATATGTAGTGTGTGTGTGTGTGTGTGTGTGTGTGTGTGTGTGTGTGTGTGTGTGTGTGTGTGTGTGTGTGTGTGTGTGTGTGTGTGTGTGTACTCACCTATTTGTGCTTGCGGGGGTTGAGCTTTGGCTCTTCGGTCCCGCCATACACACACAGTGTGCGTGCGTACGTGTGCGCGTGTGTGTGTTTAGTATGTTTATATTATGGAAGGTTTAAGCTGAGAGCCAGACGCTGTAACGTCGTCATTCCTCACTAAAGTGCGCGATTGACCCAATTATTGCAGTAGTAACACTTAAGAGGTATTTGAGGTGGGTAATGAGCTCGTGGAAAACATTTAGCCGTAACTGCCGGTAGAGCGAGTCATATCTCTTAAGCACATTGAAGACATTTTTATTAGACGCAGCAGACTAGCAATTAGAGGCGGGCGGAGTTGATCCCCCGCAGCACCTAATTGGGTGATTAGGTGTCGGGTAAACGCCAGAGAGTACTCGGATAAAATTCCACTCAACAGTCTTAACAAACGATTGTACTGATGCATTCAATGTTAATGTGAAGAAACTTTGCGTTTTGTTGTGTGCGGGTACCTGCTTTCATGTCCTTGGCCGTGTGTGTGCGTGTGTGTGTTCACCTAGTAGTGTTTGCGGGGGTTGAGCTTTGCTCTTTCGGCCCGCCTCTCAACTGTCAATCAACTGTTTACTAACTACTTTTTTTTTTCACACCACACACACCCCAGGAAGCATCCCGTGACCGCTGACTAACTCCCAGGTACCTATTTACTGCTAGGTAACAGGGGCATTCAGGGCGAAAGAAACTTTGCCCATTTGTTTCTGCCTCGTGTGCGTATGTGTGTGTGTGTGTGTGCGTGCTTGCGTGTGTGCGCGAGCGTGTGTGTGTGTGCGTGCGTGCGTGCGTGCGTGCGTGCGTGCGTGTTTTTACCTCCTGTGTACTTACCTACCTCTGACTACGGAAATGAGATCGAGGTCTTATGTTACGAGTACTTCCGTACATTCCTTCGGCTCATTGGTGTTTCCAGCCTCCACCTGTTGTTCTTTGGTCCTACCATCTCTCAAGGAGGCTGTCCTTGTGTGTGTGTGTGTGTGTGTGTGTGTGGTGTGTGTGTGTGTGTGTGTGTGTGTGTGTGTGTGTGTGTGTGTGTGTGTGTGTGTGGAATATTTCAAGCATAGTAATCTACATATTTTCCGGTAACGATAAATTGCGAGAGTATTACCAACTACGAGGTCCAAGATGCAAATTGAATCATGCCGAGGTGGTGACACTTGGGTGTGATGGGGGAGTATCTATATTTAGTCTAAAACGTGTGTTTGTGTGTGTGTGTGTGTGTGTGTGTGTGTGTGTGTGTGTGTGTGTGTGTGTGTGTGTGTGTGTGTGTGTGTGTGTGTGTGTACGCTGTGTGGCTCTCGTGTGTGTTTGTGGTGTGTCTCTTGCGATTGGCCACTTTCGTTAACAGTACAACTGTTATCTCTAACTAGATACTAACGAACCTGGGCAACCCGCCTAACTTATCGAGGCTGATGGGTAAAAGACGTCGGTATTACGGTGTTTTAATTTTTACTGATACTTCACATTTTTAAGGGATTGGTAAAGGAGTCCGTAGAGAGAGAAGAGGAGGTGGAGAGCCTTGCGGTACCTCGTTACGTGTGTGGCGGTGTTTACGTGCTCTGCTGACGTGGGAGACGTGTTGCACGTGCGTCGGCGACGTATTGCGCGTGCATGGGAGACGTATTGGACGTGCATGAGACGTGGGATTTGTCTCTTGAGGCCGAGACGACGTATGAGGGGGGGGGGGGTGACATGATAACCTGGAGGCCCTCTGGATGAGTGCGAGTGCCAGCGGTAAGCACGTGACCAGTACAGGAGGACTGGCACGTCACGGCACCATCGGCGGGGTGCCCTGGCGGGGCCACAGAGAGGCCAGAGCTGCTGTAACTTGTGTACAGGGGACGAGGAGCAACAACAGCCCAGTCAGTCAGCAAAGTTACACAGGGATGCCACACGAAACGGGAGGCTCTGGAAACTGTTCTTCAGATAACTGGCTGTTGGCAAAGCGGGGCTCAGGAGCTAGAGCTCCTGAGCCTGTAAGCCCACTTAGGTGGGTAGGCGGAGGAGGGGGGGGGCGCAGGTGCAGAGTGCACGCTGTTTATATATACTTAAATCATTACTAAGTCAATCTCAATTAAAGGTAGATTTCTCCGTTGGAAACAATCTGGCAATTGGCAGCAAATGTACAATTACCAGGCAGGCAGTTGACTCGTTATAGTGGGGGGGGAAGAGGGGGAGAGACGAGGGAGGAAGTAGGGGAAGAGGGGGAGAGACGAGGGAGGAAGTAGGGGAAGAGGGGGAGAGACGAGGGAGGAAGTAGGGGAAGAGGGGGAGAGACGAGGGAGGAAGTAGGGGAAGAAAGGTAGGGTTAGGGAAGGACGGAGAGCAGAGGGAGACGGAATTGATAACGTTGAGAATTAGAGGAGGGAGAGAGAGAGGTAAAGGTACAGGCAAGAAGGGAGAGAGTTAGGGGTTGTAAGGAGGAAGGTGTCTACCGTTGTATAGTATATTTAGTTAATAATGTGTGGCTGTTTATCGTTGTCTTCCCAGTACCATGTCCCTTCCTCCCCCCCCCCCTCCCTCACATCTCTCACTCTCTCCTCACGTCCCTCTTTCGTGGTAAAAAATAATAATAATAATAAAAAAAACCTCATCTGTTTGGCTCTTTTTTGGCGAGGGGGGGGGGAAGGGAGAAAGAAAAGAGGATGAGAGGCATAGGTGAAGGAAACTTTAGAAGTGGGAAATACAGTGAGAGGTATGTCCGTGATGGGTGTTGGTTGTGGTGGTTGTGGTGGTTGTTGGTTGAGAGTAGGTAATGGAAGAGGGGGGGGTGGTGAGAGGGGGAGGGTGGAAGTGAGGTGGATGGGTTATTGGCGGTGTGAGAAAGGTAGGGTAGTAAGTGGGTGAAAGAGAGGGGGGTTAGGGTGAGGGGTGAGGGAGGGGGTGAGTGAGGGGGTGAGGGAGGGGTGAGTGCGTCGGGACTCAAGTCAACGACAAGGTGTTTGGCTAGTCAAGACACTTGTCCTATTATTTAAAGTGATAGCGTGTGTCACCCGCTGATAAGGGTAGTGGGGAGTGGTCGGGCGGGGGCGGCCGGCCACCTTTGTACCTCCGCCGCTCCACACATTACAATTTTTATGTGGCCGGTGATAATGCTGCTCCACCTGCCTGCCTTCACCTTCTCCTGCCTTCTTCCTTCACTGCCATCTTCTTTGTTTCACTCCTTCCTTGCCTTACTTCATTATTGCCTCTACCTCTTTCCTTGACTCGCTGCATCCTTCCTTAGTTGTTGTTGTTTTAGATTCAGCTCCTCAGAACAAGAAGTTGCAAGTAGCATGGTCTATGGCGAGCCCGTAGTCGCACCTTTATTCCTTATTTCACTCCCTATCTCCACCTTGCCTACCTGCCCAACCTTTCCTCTCGCGTAATACATCGCATTCTCACATCAATATCCCCAACGGACAAAATATGATGTACTCTAAATCACAGCCGCTCGCAAGCATTCACGTTTTCTATGCGTCGCTTCATAGGTTAGGTTAGGGTTGGTTCGGACAACTTAATACATCTTTTTTTGGGTTGGTTGTGAGGACTGGAGAGGACGGGCCGGGCCGCCTGCTGCGTCACTCCTTCCATGTTTTTCTCCATCCATTCTTGCCCACCTGGCATGCGTCCTGTCTCTTGCACCTTACCTCTGTCTCTGCCTCCCTGGACTGGCTCCCTTCACTTTCTCTACGCCACCCACCCCCTAGTACAGCCAGCCAGCCAGCCAGCCAGCCAGGCCACCAGCCAGGCCACCAGCCAGCCCACCAGCCAGCCCACCAGGCAGCCAGCCAGCCAGCCCACCAGCCAGCCCACCAGCCACGATACTCTACCTCACTTTACGCAGCGCTGCTATAGGATTCGCATTAGCATTTATAAAAGCATTGTGCAAGCTGTAGGCTGTTATCCAACATCAACTCATATATTGTTAGACTACGTTAATATTAGTATACAAGGTGAAGCTGGTGCCAGGTGTGGGCCTCGGCTCTCCTGGGGCCAGGTGTGGGGCCCGGCTCTCCTGGGGGCCAGGTGTGGGCCCCAGCTCTCCTGGGGGCCAGGTGTGGGCCCCAGCTCTCCTGGGGGCCAGGTGTGGGCCCCAGCTCTCCTGGGGGCCAGGTGTGGGCCCCAGCTCTCCTGGGGGCCAGGTGTGGGCCCCAGCTCTCCTGGGGGCCAGGTGTGGGCCCCAGCTCTCCTGGGGGCCAGGTGTGGGCCCCAGCTCTCCTGGGGCCAGGTGATTTGGCTCCTCCGAGACATACAAGTACCGAGGAAATGCTCTGAGCGCCAACCAGACGTGGCATGCATCATGGTGCAGGTGAATGGTGAGTGTGGAGCGCCACAGTAGCCGTTGTGAGGGTGTGGAGGAGGAGGCCAGGTGGGTGAGGCCTTGGAGACAGTGGTCTTGTACAGGGTGATGACACACGTCTCTGGTGGTGAGGACTGGTGAACTGACAGCTTCCCCCAGCACTGCTCTGAGCCTGAGTACCTCAGTTGCTCTGTCCCCGAGTGCCTTCACACACACACACACACACACACACACACACACACACACACACACACACACACACACACACACACACACACACACACACACACTTTACACCAGTGAATGATACTTGCAGAACTTGAGGAGCGGAGAATAAAGCCCCAAATATAAATGATGAGAAATCCCAAATTCATCACCTTTACTCACCCTTCATCACCTTTCACCATCTTTGTTACCCTTCCACTTCATCACTACCCTCACCAGTTGGTCATCACTTGGTCCGGGAGACATCTCCCGTCACGCAGGGTGCAGTCGCACCTCCACAGATCTCCAGTATCAGCTCTTGATACTGGTAATGGCTCAAAAAGGGCCACCACTTACGGACTATTCATGCCCGTGCCACCACGGGGGAGACATCTCCCGTCACGCAGGGTGCAGTCGCACCTCCACAGATCTCCAGTATCATCTTTTGATACTGGTAATGGCTCAAAAAGGGCCACCACTTACGGGCTATTCATGCCCGTGCCACCTCTTAGGTGGCTTAATCTTCATCCATCCATCCAATTATCATCCACGGGAGACATCTCCCGTCACGCAGGGTGCAGTCACGCCTCCACAGATCTCCAGTATCTTCTATTGATACTGGTGATGGCTCAAAAGGGCCACCACTTACGAGCTATTCATGCCCGTGCCACCTTTTGGGTGGCTTCATCTTCATCTTAACACATTCACAAAGGAGACATCTCCCGTCATGGAGGGTGCATTCGCACCTCCACAGATCTCCAGTATCAGCTTTTGATACTGGTAATGGCTCAAAAAGGGCCACCACTTACGGGCTATTCATGCCCGTGCCACCTTTTGGGTGGCTTAATCTTCATCAATCATCACTACCCTTCACAACCGTGCCTACTCTATCACCCCCCCCCCTGTCTATCACCACCACTTCATTTATCCCTGTAATCATAGTGAGGATAAAGTCTTTTCTTTTTGTTTTCAGGGATGTCAGATTGGGCTAAAAGTAGCGAATTGGGCTACTTTTCAGAGCCCCTCGCTCCCAAATTTTTATTTTCGCTACTTGCGACTTTTTGGGCTACTTTAAAAACAGGTTGGGCTATTAATGTTAAGAAACTCAATGCTGATTTTTATGCTTTTTATAATGTCGTGTGTACAAATCACAGCCGCGTCCAACAGCTTGATTGAATAGACCACTTACCGCAGGAGGCTAGGTCAGAGACCGGCCCCCTGGGGACGTTGATCCTAGGAACTTCCCAAAGAAAAAGTAACCGCAAGGCAAGATAATCCTCCCCTACCGATATAGATTTCCCAACCTTAATTGTCATTAATACTTCATCCCGGGAACTGTCTATGTTAATTAAGTGACCTCCCACTGTTGCCTACTGTTAATATTAGGTTTCTCTTTAGGTGTTTCCAAGAATCAAATGACTGTCGTTAAGAGCGGATTAGCATACAGTGAACTTGGCAGCTTCATGTGTGCTTTCATTGTTAGTGTGGCTCTGACCTCCAGAAGGATAGTTCGACACAAGTTACCGCATATAGAAAAGAAGTTACCGCTGTTACTTTTAGAATTTGCTCAAGTGTTAAGATAAAGAAGTGTAAAATGGAGAAGTGGTCTACATACCAGGAAGCGTATCAGATGTCCTGGCTTAATGATCCTGTGTTTGGAAAGTGGCTGGCTGAAGTGAAAGAAAATGGAAATAAGGCATATTGTAAAGTTTGTAGAACTGAGATAAGAGCTCATAGAAGTGATTTAATGAAACACAGTGAAACCTTAAAACACAGACAAAATATATCGGAGGTAAGTCATCAGCAGATGAGCATCAAGTCTGTTCTATCAAAGAAGGAAGATAAACTTACGAATGTCGTCTGTCTGTCTGTACTGTCGCTATCTAGAAATCTAACATTATGTTTGTAACTCATCTTGTATGTATGTACTTTTACAGGAATAAACATTTGATTTGATTCGATTTGACTAAACAAAAAATTGGGCTACTCCACTTGCAAATTCGCTACTTTTTGACCGTCAGCTTGCTACTTTTAGCAATTTGGATCTGGCAACCCTGTTTTGTTTAGCCATATTGGAAATGAGTGTGGCTTACAATTGTGTGCGTGGTTGGGGTAAGGTCATGGGGCTCGACCTTGACCTTAGGGTTGTGAAGGGCTGTGTGGGCTGTTAGGGTTGTTAAGGGCTGTGTGGGCTGTTAGGGTTGTTAAGGGCTGTGTGGGCTGTTAGGGTTGTTAAGGGCTGTGTGGGCTGTTAGGGTTGTTAAGGGCTGTGTGGGCTGTTAGGGTTGTTAAGGGCTGTGTGGGCTGTTAGGGTTGTTAAGGGCTGTGTGGGCTGTTAGGGTTGTTAAGGGCTGTGTGGGCTGTTAGGGTTGTTAAGGGCTGTGTGGGCTGTCAGGGTTGTCACACCAACGTCGTCAACGGTGACGTTGGTGTATGACTACGTCGTCGTCAACGCTGACGTTGGTGTATAACTACGTCGTCGTCAACGCTGACGTTAGTGTATGACTACGTCGTCGTCAACGCTGACGTTAGTGTATGACTACGTCGTCGTCAACGCTGACGTTAGTATATGACTACGTCGTCGTCAACGCTGACGTTAGTATATGACTACGTCGTCGTCAACGCTGACGTTGGTGTATAACTACGTCGTCGTCAACGCTGACGTTAGTATATGACTACGTCGTCGTCAACGCTGACGTTGGTGTATAACTACGTCGTCGTCAACGCTGACGTTGGTGTATAACTACGTCGTCGTCAACGCTGACGTTGGCGTATAACTACGTCGTCGTCAACGCTGACGTTGGCGTATGACTACGTCGTCGTCAACGCTGACGTTAGTGTATGACTACGTCGTCGTCAACGCTGACGTTAGTATATGACTACGTCGTCGTCAACGCTGACGTTAGTGTATGACTACGTCGTCGTCAACGCTGACGTTAGTGTATGACTACGTCGTCGTCAACGCTGACGTTAGTGTATGACTACGTCGTCGTCAACGCTGACGTTAGTATATGACTACGTCGTCGTCAACGCTGACGTTAGTGTATGACTACGTCGTCGTCAACGCTGACGTTGGTGTATAACTACGTCGTCGTCAACGCTGACGTTGGCGTATAACTACGTCGTCGTCAACGCTGACGTTAGTGTATGACTACGTCGTCGTCAACGCTGACGTTAGTGTATGACTACGTCGTCGTCAACGCTGACGTTAGTGTATGACTACGTCGTCGTCAACGCTGACGTTGGTGTATAACTACGTCGTCGTCAACGCTGACGTTGGCGTATGACTACGTCGTCGTCAACGCTGACGTTAGTGTATGACTACGTCGTCGTCAACGCTGACGTTGGCGTATAAGTACGTCGTCGTCAACGCTGACGTTGGTGTATGACTACGTCGTCGTCAACGCTGACGTTGGCGTATAACTACGTCGTCGCCAACGCTGACGTTAGTGTATGACTACGTCGTCGTCAACGCTGACGTTGGTGTCTGACTACGTCGTTATCAACGCTGACGTTAGTGTTTACGAGCCACAGTAGCACCAACGGGCGAGGACGCGTCTTGAACGCGTCTCGTCCGTGTCAACAGATGGCCAGGCGCGGCGTCGTAGGACCGAGGCGGTGATTGGTCGAAGGTCATTACAATTATTTATGGTGATTGTACGTTATGCATCGAGTTATTTATTGATAATCCGCGATACAAGAGTCCGTCATGAATACGTCATCAGCTCTCTCTTTTACAAATGTTTTATAGAGAGTTTTGAGAGTGTAATTCTTCTGCGGCTATTGGTAATGGGTTTTGTGTAGAGTGTTCGCGGGGAATTTTGTGTATTTGCATTGTCTGCGGTGTAATGGCTCGGGGGAGTTCTTCCGCTTGTTATGTGCACTCATAACTCCCCCCCACTCTGTGCACTCCCCCCCCACTACGGTCGTGGGGGGGAGGACATTGTTACACCTCGTAACTATGATCGATCCCAGGTGAGGGCTCTTGGATTGTTTACATTTATTGCTGCGAGGGATGAGGGCAGCTTGTGGTGGGGTGGGTGTTGTTATTACAGGTGAGGAGGGCCGCCGCCAGGTGGCAGGCAGTGATGTAATATTCATTGTTCCTTACTTGGTGATGGCCCGGGCCGGGCCGGGCCGGGCCGGGCCGGGCCGGGCCGGGCCGGGCCGGGCCGGGCCGGGCCGGGCCGGGCCAGGCCAGGCCAGGCCAGGCCAGGCCAGGCCAGGCCAGGCCAGGCCAGGCCAGGTCAGGCCAGGCCAGGCCGGGCCAGGCCGCAAGTGCACTACGGCCCTTCCACTTCTTATGTTTTGTCAATTGGGAAGGTTTGGGTATCTACGGTCGTGGCTAAGAGGACTCGGGTTCGATCCCACACTAACCTAGTGGATTGTATGTATATATATTACACGCGAGCGCATGCACGAGCGCGCGCACACACTCGTCCGAAAACCGGATTCTGAAATGTTGACGCGCACAAACGTTTTGGCGTTAACCGTGTGGGTGCGAGACAGTGCCCCGCCTCAGTAAGGCTCCGGGGGTTACGGCACAGTCTTCCCTTCACCGCTGGAGGTGCCCTCTGACCCGGGCCGGTCCTCCAGGCTTCTCACCTGGTGCCAGTTTTGTGGCACCTCTGTTGGTGAAGTTTGACCTCGGCGTAGTGAGAGATGGCAAGGAGGGGGGGGAGCGGCACTTCCCCTCTGTCCTCCCCTCCCTTGTCACGGGGGGGGGGGGCGCTCTTCCCCTATTCCTCGCACACCCTTTTCTTGCCACTTGTTAGTCTCGTCTATCCACAAATAAGGAAGTGGGGGGGGGGGCCTCCATTGCACGTTGATATCTCTTCCTTTATTGTTTCACTTCTATTAGATATCTTTTCATTCTTGCTCTCTTTACGCCTCTCCTTTCCCTTGGCTCTCCCTCATCCTGGCTCTCCCTCACCCTGGGTCTCCCTCACCCCGGCCTTACAGTTGTGGTGTGTGTGTCAGGTCTGGTGCTTACAAACAGTTACAGGTGTGGCGTTGATTCATCCACACACTAAACCAGGTGGTGTTCGCTATTCTCTTACTATCTCAGTGTTTTACTGTGGTGTGTGTTCTCACCTTGGGGTTCTCTCCTAGCTCCCTCTCACCTTGGGGTTCTCTCCTAGCTCCTCTCACCTTTGGGTTCTCTCCTAGCTCCCTCTCACCTTGGGGTTCTCTCCTAGCTCCCTCTCACCTTGGGGTTCTCTCCTAGCTCCTCTCACCTTGGGGTTCTCTCCTAGCTCCTCTCACCTTGGGGTTCTCTCCTAGCTCCTCTCACCTTGGGGTTCTCTCCTAGCTCCTCTCACCTTGGGGTTCTCTCCTAGCTCCCTCTCACCTTGGGGTTCTCTCCTAGCTCCTCTCACCTTGGGGTTCTCTCCTAGCTCCTCTCACCTTGGGGTTCTCTCCTAGCTCCTCTCACCTTGGGGTTCTCTCCTAGCTCCCTCTCACCTTGGGGTTCTCTCCTAGCTCCTCTCACCTTGGGGTTCTCTCCTAGCTCCTCTCACCTTGGGGTTCTCTCCTAGCTCCTCTCACCTTGGGGTTCTCTCCTAGCTCCCTCTCACCTTGGGGTTCTCTCCTAGCTCCTCTCACCTTGGGGTTCTCTCCTAGCTCCTCTCACCTTGGGGTTCTCTCCTAGCTCCTCTCACCTTGGGGTTCTCTCCTAGCTCCTCTCACCTTGGGGTTCTCTCCTAGCTCCTCTCACCTTGGGGTTCTCAACCAGCGTTTGTGATGAAGGGTCTCCAGCTACTATTTAGCCATATGAGCGCCCCCTCTCTTTCTATGGGCCTTGGTTTGCGTGTGTGTGTACTCGCCTAGTTGTGCTTGCGGGGGTTGAGCTCTGGCTCTTTGGTCCCGCCTCTCAACCGTCACTCAACTGATGTATAGATAACTGAGCCTACTGGGCTCTATCATATCTACACTTGAAACTGTGTATGGAGTCAGCCTCCACCACATCACTGCCTAATGCATTCCATCCGTTAACTACTCTGACACTGAAAAAGTTCTTTCTTACGTCCCTGTGGCTCATTTGGGTATTCAGTTTCCACCTGTGTCCCCTTGTTCGCGTACTACCCGTGTTAAACAGTTTATCCTTGTCTACCCTGTCAACTCCCCTGAACATTTTGTAGGTAGTAATCATGTCTCCCCTTACTCTTCTGTCTTCCAGTGTCGTGAGGTGAATTTCCCGCAGCCTTTCCTCAGAACTCATGCCTCTTAGGTCTGGGACTAGTCTAGTGGCATACCTCTGAATTTTTTCGAGCTTCGTCTTGTGCTTGACATGGTACGGGCTCCATGCTGGGGCCGCATACTCCAGGATTGGTCTTACATATGTGGTATTCAAGATTCTGAATGATTCCTTACACAGGTTCCTGAAGGCTGTTCTGATGTTAGCCAGTCTCGCGTATGCTGCAGACGTAATTCTTTTTATGTGGGCTTTAGGAGACAGGTTTGGTGTGATAGTAACTCCTAGATCTTTCTCGCTGTCCGTTTCATGAAGTACTTCATCTTCTATTCTGTATCCTGTGCCTGGCCTCCTGTTTCCACTGCCTAGTTTCGTTACTTTGCATTTACTCGGGTTGAAATTTAGCAGCCATTTGTTGGACCATTCATTCAGTCTGTCTAGGTCATCTTATAGCCTCCTACTATCATCCTCTGTTTCAATCCTCCTTATAATTTTTGCAACATCAGCGAACAGTGAGAGAAACGAGTCTATACCCTCTGGGAGATCATTTACACATATCAGAAACAGTATAGGTCCAAGGACCGACCCCTGCGGGACTCCACTGGTGACGCCTCGCCAATCTTGAGACCTCACCCCTCACAGTGACTCGCTGTCTTCTGTTGCTTAGGTACTCCCTTATCCAATGGAGTGTGTGTACGCATGCGTGTGTGTGTGTGTGTGTGTGTGTGTGTGTGTGTGTGTGTGTGTGTGTGTGTGTGTGTGTGTGTGTGTGTGTGTGTGTGTGGTTTATACATCCGTGTTGCTGTGGGTTTATTGATACATGGGAGTGTATTTATTAACCTATACATTTGTGTATGTCTATGGGTCTATACATGTATGTGTGTGTTGACTGTTTTAGTTAAGCATTCTCTTTACTGTGTAGACTTTGTACAAAAAAAATCCCAAGTAACTATAACAATTCTATTTTTTTCCTTCGCAGGACGACGACGACTCCGTGTCCATCCACTCGGTAAGGCAGGTCTGGTCTCCTCTCACACACACACGCACACACACACACGCACACACACGCACACACACACACACACACACACACACACACACACACACACACACACACACACACACACACACACACACACACACACACACACGTAGTGTTGGTTCATGTTACTGCCCACACCTGACAGGTATACACGTGTGGTCAGTAACACGTGTATACCTGACTTTGGAATATACGCACACGTGACTTTGTATATTCTTATATAGCCACGTGTCTATGCTAGGTAATTAGCCAGCCCGTTCATTCCATTTGGCACTCCGTCAAAAATCCAACCTCCTAACTTAGCCCGAAACGGACCAACCCAAGCAACCCACCTGGGCTATCCAGTCCGTTGCATAGACAACGTAGATATATACGTAAACCTCTTGCTTTTCATGGTAGGTTAAATTTGTAACTTTGTTTACCTTAACGTACAAAACACGACCTATTAGTGGAAAGGACGGTGAGGTAGTATCAGGTGGTGGGTGAACAACAGCAGACGGTAAATAAAACAGGGTATAGTTACAGGTAAACAGAGCAGACAGCAGCTTTATTGACAGTAGAAATACAGGGTGTAATATCCAGTAAGTCAGCAAGATAGAGCCAAGTGTATAATCAATACATATAGAGTTGGTTAATAGAGAAGGTATTGATCCTCAACTCCGGCTTCCAGTCCCGCATTACTCTGGTAAATTGATGTATATTGATGCAATTCTTGATAAAGAAATACCTGGCCCTTGGTAATAATTAGTGGGTGGTAGTCCACTTACACCCACGAGTTGGTAAACAATGTGTGTAACACACCTTACACGGAATGTAACACACACTCTTACTGATAAGCTGAGAAAATGTGATGTGTGTGTGTGTGTGCGCACGCGTGCTTGGATGTGCACGTGTGCTTGTGCGTGCACTTGTGCGTGCACGCGTGTGCTTGTGCGTGCACGCGTGTGCTTGTGCGTGCACGCGTGTGATTGTGCGTGCACGCGTGTGATTGTGCGTGCACGCGTGTGCTTGTGTGTGCACGCGTGTGCTTGTGCGTGCACGCGTGTGCTTGTGCGTGCGCTTGTACGTGCACGCGTGTGCTTGTGCGTGCACGCGTGTGCTTGTGCGTGCGCTTGTACGTGCACGCGTGTGCTTGTGCGTGCACGCGTGTGCTTGTGCGTGCAGGCGTTTGCATGTGTGGAGGTGTGTGGGGCCGGGTGGTAGTGTTGAGGAGCGGGAGACTGACCCCAGGCGCGTGTGTCCTCCCCCTACAGTACGGCGCGGACGGCCAGGAGTGGGTGGTGGCCGCCGCCAAGAGCGACTTCAACGAGATTCTTCGTCTCCTGAAGATCCACCCGACGCTCGCCAGATACAAGGTAAGGACACGTATTGACCCCGCCCGGTACCGGGACACCCGGTGTATTGACCCCGCCCGGTACCGGGACACCCGGTGTATTGACCCCGCCCGGTACCGGGACACCCGGTGTATTGACCCCGCCCGGTACCGGGACACCCGGTGTATTGACCCCGCCCGGTACCGGGACACCCGGTGTATTGACCCCGCCCGGTACCGGGACACCCGGTGTATTGACCCCGCCCGGTACCGGGACACCCGGTGTATTGATCCCGCCCGGTACCGGGACACCCGGTGTATTGACCCCGCCCGGTACCGGGACACCCGGTGTATTGACCCCGCCCGGTACCGGGACACCCGGTGTATTGATCCCGCCCGGTACCGGGACACCCGGTGTATTGATCCCGCCGGTACCGGGACACCCGGTGTATTGATCCCGCCGGTACCGGGACACCCGGTGTATTGACCCCGCCCGGTACCGGGACACCCGGTGTATTGATCCCGCCCGGTACCGGGACACCCGGTGTATTGATCCCGCCGGTACCGGGACACCCGGTGTATTGATCCCGCCGGTACCGGGACACCCGGTGTATTGACTGACAGGTAATCTTAATAATAAAAATACTAATATTACCAGTATTGTTGTTGTGGTGTCCCCCGGGGAGGGGGGGGGAGGGCACGCTCATACTGGTGCACGCACATACTGGTGCACGCACATACTGGTGCACGCACATAGTCGTGCACGCACATACTGGTGCACGCACATAGTCGTGCACGCACATACTGGTGCACGCACATAGTCGTGCACGCACATACTGGTGCACGCACATACTGGTGCACGCACGCTCATACTGGTGCACGCACGCTCATACTGGTGCACGCACATACTGGTGCACGCACATACTGGTGCACGCACATACTGGTGCACGCACATACTGGTGCACGCTCATACTCGTGCACGCTCATGTGCATTCACACACGTGGAGGGCCAGAGGAGCCCCCCCCCCAGATCACCCCCCCCCCCGGTTCTCCAACACAAAATTGACTTTTGTTAAATGAAATATAATTTATGTGTGATACGAATGTTACCCAAGAGTGCTCATCAGTGCTTGTTATCCGCTGTAAGCTGAGAATGTTTACAGTTGGCCTTACGGCTCCTGGAGAGCAGCACCTGGCGACTACACGAAGGTGGAGCCCGGCCCCCTAAGGTCTCCCAACGTCCAGAAAACGGTCATCTTAAAGTGTCCTCTCCTAACCAACCAGAGGACCCAAAACAGAAAACGGGACAATATGTCACTTTCGCGAGGCGCTTCCATTTTTTTCTAGTACGACAATTTTTGGCCGTATGTAACGCATACGAGCGAAAAGCGACGTTCTTTGTAGGAGGGGCGTACGTCCCCTCCACCTGCCGCTCCCTGACGCAACACCTCACCAGAAGCGTATGAGCCCTCGCAACCCACCTAACCCTCCGAGGCCGATGCATAGCAGATGTGGATATTACGCATCTTTCATTCTTACTAGCACGTTGCAATTTTAACGGATTGGTGGATTCCATAAGAGATGCGACGTTCTAAGTGAGAAGACGGGATGACCTCCCAGAATCTGTGAGCTTGTCTTTTTATATGTTAATGTTGTTTTAAGAAGGTTGTATGTATTAAGACATGTTTAGTTTGTGTATACCTACTTACTGTAGAGTTAAGGATGGCTGGGGTAGTACACATGCGGGCTGGTCTGGGGTTGGTGGGGGGGGGGAGGTCTATCAGCTGTGTTAGGCGTATTCAGGCCACCTCATTAGCTTCCCGATCACCCAGCAAGTATAACCATTGACTGTCGGGGCTACGGGTATTGAACTTTACGATTGACTGCTCTAAAGTCTTTACCCGTTTGTCCAGCTTTTTGTTCTACAATGTATATGACTTGTGACCCAGGGAGTGAGTACTGCTGGTGCCCGAGGTCGTCCTTAAGACGGACAGGGGTCGCACACGCCCGCCATCCCCCTCCTTCCTTCTAGCCTCCCTCAAATATAAAATATTCTCTTCTCTGAGGGTAAGGGTCGCTCATATTTTCTGCCAGAGGTAGCAACACTAAGATGCGCACACGCCCTCTAAGGGTCGTAGTCCTAAGGGCTCGGGTTCGATTCCCTGGCGAAGCAGGAATAAATGGGCAGTTTCTTTCCCCTGATGCCTCTGTTAACTTGGCAGTAAATAGGTATCTGGTAGTAAGCTGCTACGAGCTGCATTCCGGGGATGTGTGTGTGTGGGGGGGGGGGCGTCCTGTGTGGTGGTGGTGGACCCAATATCCGGCTCTAACATTTGGGCAGTATTCACAGTTGTGATTAGTTTAGCTCGTCACGAGGTGGATGCCTCCTGTACCCACATACGGGTTCAGGAGGTGGGTGACAAAGGTATATTGTCAGCCACCAGTGGTATATTAAGTCACCAACTTATTTAAGTTGGTGAGTTGTTTGAGTAGTGATCTAATTGTGGTATTGTGTGAGTAGTGTTGTTGTGCACGTTGAAATAACACTTGTGCTCTTAACGTTTTGAATGTTAAATGAAGAGTTTTGTGCACTGTGCGTTTGGGCGTATGTAAAAGGTTATGTGGGGAGGTTATGCGTGCGGTGTTGCCATGTTGGCCAGTGTTCTTGGCCCACACCTGTGGGCACACACGTCCCCCCCCCCCCCCCACCAACCACCAACACTCGGGAATTTCAATGCCGACAGGAGACCCATCCTCTGGGTGGCAGGAATATATATAGGGTGTGTTTCTCTCTTCCCTCTCCCCCTCTCCTCCACCCCCCCCCCTCTGTCTCTGTCTCTCTCTCTCTCTCTCTCTCTCTCTCTCTCTCTCTCTCTCTCTCTCTCTCTCTCTCTCTCTCTCTCTCTCTCTCTCTCTCTCTCTCTCTCTCTCTCTCTCTTTTATTTCCCTCCTCTTTCTCCGTCCCACTATCCCTGTCCTGGCCTCCCACACCTATCCTTCTCACTCCCTCCCACACCTGTCCTTCTCTTTCCTTTCCCCAACTATTCTTCTCCCTCCCCCACCTATCCCTCTCCTTCCCTCCCCCACCTATCCCTCTCCTTCCCTCCCCCACCTATCCCTCTCCTTCCCTCCCCCACCTATCCCTCTCCTTCCGTCCCCCACCTATCCCTCTCCTTCCCTCCCCCACCTATCCCTCTCCTTCCCTCCCCCACCTATCCCTCTCCTTCCCTCCCCCCACCTATCCCTCTCCTTCCCTCCCCCACCTATCCCTCTCCTTCCCTCCCCCACCTATCCCTCTCCTTCCCTCCCCCACCTATCCCTCTCCTTCCCTCCCCCACCTATCCCTCTCCCTCCCTCTTCACCTTTCTTCTCCTGGTGCACGTTTATCGCCTCCCTGCGCGCCTCGTGACTCCACAAGACAGATCGCGTCTCTAGGCGTGCGGGGCAGGAACAACAAATATCAATTTAGGCGTACACAGGCGGCGTCGCCCGGGCTGTGTAGGGCTCCTCCGGCCCTCATCGCTCCCAACACCATCATTTAACGCCATGCAAATCAAAATTCTGTATTATGTGAAGAGCTGGTGGCGGTGACGGATCATTGGAGCGGAGCTGCTTCGTTCAGCTGCGGTGGTGGTGGTGGTGGTGCTCGGGGTGGTGGTGGTGCTCGGGGTGGTGGTGGTGCTCGGGGTGGTGGTGGTGCTCGGGTGGTGGTTGAAAAATGGTGGTGATGGGGAAGGGTGGTTCTTGAGGTGGGGTGTTCTTGGGAGTGGTGGTAGCTGTGGCGGTGTTGGTCGTGTTAGTGGAGTTAGTAGTGGTTGTGGTGGTTGTGTTGATAATGGATTGTGGTTGTGTTCCTGGTGGTTGTGATTGTATTGGTGGGGGTTGTGGTAGGGGCTGTGATCGTTGTGTGTTGGTCAATGTATTCACCTAGTTGTATTCACCTAGTTGTATTCACCTAGTTGTGTTTGCGGGGGTTTAGCTTTGCTCTTTCGGCCCGCCTCTCAACTGTCAATCAACTGTTTACTAACTACTTATTTTCCCCACACCACACACACACGCCCCAGGAAGCAGCCCGTGACAGCTGACTAACTCCCAGGTACCTATTTACTGCTAGGTAACAGGGGGCATTCAGGGTGAAAGAAACTTTGCCCATTTGTTTCTGCCTGGTGCGGGAATCGAACCCGCGCCACAGAATTACGAGTCCTGCGCGCTATCCACCAGGCTACCAGGCCCCTGAATGTGGTGGTGGCGTAGTGTAGGGATGGTGAGTAATTTATGCTGGAACTGTCAGTGATGTGGCATGGGGTTGATGGAGAGCCGTCCTGCAAGTTCTCCCACAACCACCACCACCGTCACCACCACCACCACCACCACCGTCACCACCACCACCACCACCACCGTCACCACCACCACCACCACCACCGTCACCACCACCGTCACCACCACCACCGTCACCGTCACCACCACCACCACCACCGTCACCACCACCACCACCACCACCGTCACCACCACCACCACCACCGTCACCACCACCACCACCACCGTCACCACCACCACCACCGTCACCACCACCACCACCGTCACCACCACCACCACCACCACCGTCACCACCATCACCACCACCGTCACCACCATCACCACCACCGTCACCACCATCACCGTCACCACCATCACCACCACCGTCACCACCATCACCACCACCGTCACCACCATCACCACCACCACCATCACCACCACCACCATCACCACCACCGTCACCACCGTCACCACCACCGTCACCACCACCGTCACCACCACCACCGTCACCACCACCACCGTCACCACCACCACCACCACCACCACCGTCACGACGACGACCACCACCACCACTGTCACGACCACCACCACCACTGTCACGACGACGACCACCACCACCACCGTCACCACCACCACCACCACCATCACCACCACCGTCACCACCATCTGCTTGGGGAACCCACCAGCCACGCCCACTATACCCTCCCTACTCCATCATGTTAAGACTCCTCCACACCATCTCTCTTCTTCCACCGCTCAACAAGACCTTCCCACCCATTAGATATCTTACCTACATACATCTCTACATATATATACATTCATATATATACCTATCGTGAAGGACCTATGTCTACTTCGAGGATGTTCAAGCCATCAAAAGCAGCCCGTTCTCGCGAGGGTTCCCTACGTACTAAAGTGCCCTTATCCTAACCTACCAGAGGATCCACGAACAGAAAATGGGACACTCTGTCACTTTCGCGGCCATCTTCCTGTACGACAGTTTTGGGCCTTAAGGGAAGTATACGTCAAAATACGACGTGCTATTGGGAGGACGGGTTGATCAAAGGCCCCCTGTAGCCCTGTTTGTCATCCACCAGTAGACATTAGCAGACATTTCATCCGTCAGTGTAAATATCCTCAATGATCATCCATCAGCGAATACAGACCCAATTCATCCATCAGTGTACATAACCTCCACAGTCATCCATCAGCGGATATACACACCCAAGTCATCCATCAGAGTACATAACCTCCACAGTCATCCATCAGCGGATATATACACCAAAGTCATCCACCAGTGTACATAACCTCCACAGTCATCCATCAGCGGATATACAAACCCAAGTCATCCATCAGTGTACATAACCTCCACAGTCATCCGTCAGCGGACACATGCACTTCAACCATCAAACCCCTGTCGCTAAGGTGCACTTCTAATCCCCCTCACAACCCATAACAGGCATCTAGAGGTCTGAGGTTGGAGAAGTATACTGTTTGTGTGTGTGTCAGTGCTGGAGGTCCTTGGGTGTGCTGGCTTAGGAATCATGGTTGACTGTGATTCGGTTTGTGGGGTTTGCTGTATTGTCACTCACCTCTCTTTCACCCTACTCATTTACCACTCCTTTCTTTAGATATATCTCCCCTCCTTGCCTCCCTTCCCCCCTGCCTCCATTATTCCTGAAAGTTTGCCTTTCTATCTTTATTTATCCCAGTGCTCTTTACTTTTCGTCACAAACACACACACACACATCAGGAGGAAAACAGCAGTGAAGGAACAAGTGATGAAACTGAGAAAAGGGGAGAACAGATACACAGAAAACGACAAAGAGGTGTGTGAAGAACTCAACAAGAGATTCCAGGTCTTCACAATAGAACAAGGAGAGGTCCCTGCACAAAATGAAGTGGCAAACCGAACAACCTTGAAGGAATTTTACCTCACCAGTGATGAGGTCAAAAGGAATCTGTTGCAGCTGAATGTGTTAAAGGCTGTTGGGCCTGACAGAATCTCACCGTGGATACTAAAAGAAGGTGCAGAAGCACTAAGTGTGCCACTCTCTATGGTGTATAACAGGTCACTGGAAACAGGAGACCTTCCGGAAAGCTGGAAGACAGCTAATGTAGTCCCAATTTACAAAAAGGGTGACAGGCAAGAGGCACTGAACTACAGGCCAGTTTCCCAAACTTGTATACCATGCAAGGTGATGGAGAAGATCGTGAGGAAAAGGCTCGTAGAGCATCTGGATGGAAACAGCTTTGTAACACACCACCAGCATGGGTTCAGAGATGGTAAATCGTGCCTCACAGGGCTAATAGAATTCTATGACCAAGCAACACAAATTAGGCAGGAAAGAGAAGGGTGGGCAGACTGCATTTTCTTGGACTGTCAAAATGCCTTTCACACAGTACCTCATAGAAGGCTGTTAAAAAGTTGAAGCAGCAGGCAGGAGTAAGAGGTAAGGTGCTCCAGTGGATAAGGGAGTATCTAAGCACTAGGAAACAGCGAGTAACGGTGAGGGGGGAGACATCAGAGTGGCGAGATGTCATCAGTGGGGTTCCACAAGGCGTACTCGGACCCATCCTGTTTCTAGTATATGTAAACGACCTTCCAGAGGGTATACACTCATTCCTCTCAATGTTTGCTGATGATGCAAAAATTGAGAAGAATCAAAACAGATGAAGATAGACAGAGACTACAGGACGACCTGGACATTTTCTAGACCTGAAAGGTCTAGAAAATGGCTGCTAAAGTTCAACTCAGGAAAGTGTAAAGTAATGAAATTAGGCGAAGGGAGCAGAAGGCTGAACACAAGGTACCATCTGGGAGGTGAAATCCTGCAAGAGTCAAATAGAGAGAGAGAGAGAGATCTGGGGGTCGATATCACACCGAACCTGTCCACAGAGGCCCACATCGAAAGGAAATCATCAGCGGCATATGCCAGACTGGCCAACTTAAGAACTGCCTTTAGAAACTTGTGTAAGGAATCGTTCAGGACCCTGTATACCACTTGTGTAAGACCAATCCTGGAGTAGGCAGCTCCAGCCTAGAGTCCATACCTAGTTAAACACAAGACAAAGTTAGAGAAGATTCAGCGGTATGCCACCAGGCTCGTCCCGGAACTGAGAGGAATGAGCTACGAAGAAAGGCTAAAGGAGCTGAACCTCACATCCCTGGAAAACAGAAGAGTAAGGGAAGACATGATAACCACCTACAAAATTCTCAGGGAATTGACAGGGTGGACAAAGACAAACTCTTCAACACGGGTGGGACACGAACAAGGGGACACGGGTGGAAACTTAGCACCCAGATGAGTCACAGAGACGTTAGAAAGAATTTTTTCAGTGTCAGAGTAGTTAATAAATGGAATGCACTAGGAAGTGATGTGGTGGTGGTAGATTCCATACACAGTTTCAAATGTAGATATGATAGAGCCCAGTAGGCTCAGGAATCTGTACACCAGTTGATTGACAGTTGAGAGGCGGGACCAAAGAGCCAAAGCTCAACCCCCGCTAGCACAAATAGGTGAGTACACTCACTCACTCACTTAGACAAGCTGTCTGTCAAACGTGCGTGCAAGCAGGCTCACGCGCATGCTCAGATGTGTTAGTTATATAAGTTTATTGCCCTAAAAATGTGGTAAGCCAAATTGTGTGGATGTAGCGATTAATATGGTGATGTGTCCGGCACTTGCCTCATCCTCTTAGTCAGTCCTTGAGGAACCTCATACTCTATTATCTTCCCTCTCTTTGTACTCCCTTTATCCCGTCTCACCCTCTACTCCTTCCTCCCCCCCTTCCTCTCTCTCTCTCTCCCCCGTTCCTGGTCTTTGTCGTGCCTTGCTCTCCCCCACGACCCCTCTAGGCGTGTCTTCCCCCCCCCCTTCACACCTCAGCCTGCACCTTGACTAACAACGCTCAGGTATAAATAGGTCCTTCCCCTCAGCCGCTAATTGACCTGCAGTTGTCTTTATTACTGTCTTGAGTCTCACTGCCCCCCCCCACCCCCACTCCTCCCTCGTTTCGAATTTCCTCCATTTTCTTCTTCCTTTCCCCCTCACACTTTTCTTGGTCCTGGTTCTTGGAGTTGGCTGGTGGGAGGGACACCTCCCACCGAGCTCATTACTGTTTAATAATTGGAAACAAAGCCGTCAAAGGTTGAGAAAAGAAGTACAGGTTCGTAAGTGTTTGCGTAAGTGCTTTCGTGAATCTGGCCCCTGGGTACTAGCGATATGGGGGGTCGTCCTGCTCTAAGTTAGTAGTGTACTGACGTATTATCCACCTGTGTGTACTCGCTTGTTTGTGCCTCTTGCACTGAGCTTAAGCTCTTGAACCCCGCCGTTCTAGCCGCTGGTTGTCTAATGTGGTGACTGACTCCTGTCTTATTCCTGTATCATTCCTACTTTTGAAATTATGAATGGAGTTTGCTTCTACAACCTGCTCATTCGATTTTCCCATTACTCTTACGCTGAAAGAACACTTTCTAACGTCTCTAGAGGTCATCTGATCCTCAAGCTTCCATCCCAACCCTATTGTTATTTTAATTTTAAACATCAGTTTTTGTCAGTGCCTCTCGTGTAATTTGTCTCTATCTTCTTTTCTCAAGTGACGACAGGTCTAGTTCCTTCAGGGTTTCTTCACACTTCATCCCTCGCAATTCCAGGACGAGCCTTGTTGTAAACCTCTCAACCTTTTTTCTCAGTTTGTGTGTTTTTTGTTACATATTATTTTTTTTACAGTGGGGCTCTTCGATGGGGCAGCATAATCTGAGACCGGTCTTAGAGCGGTGTACATGGATCTAAATGCTTCCTTATTTAAGTTCCTGAACGATTTCTGACATTTGTTATTGTAGCGTATGATGCTGGTGGTATGCTGTTTATGTGTACCTCCGGAGCTAGGCCTGGTATTATGTCCTGGTTGATACCTGGTTGATACCTGGTTGATGGGGTTCTAGGAGTTCTTCTACTCCCCAAGCCCGGCTCCACTCTGGGTCACTACACACAGGTAGTTTCCCTTCATTGTGTACCAGCGTTTTGGTCTCCTGTTACCTCTTCACATTTCTATAACCATACAGTTACTAGTACTAAACTCTCTTACCCATTTTTTTGTGTTTATCTATATACAAGAGTTGTTACATTCTTGTAAAGCCACCAGCACGCGATGTCTCTGTCTTTCCTTGTATCAACTCTGCAGCCCGCACACCTTGGAGTATCTTATCATCACCTAGTTGTATTCACCTAGTTGTATTCACCTAGTTGTATTCACCTAGTTGTATTCACCTTGTTGTGCCTGCGGGGGTTGAGCTGTGCTCCTTCGGCCCGCCTCTCAACTGTCAATCAACTATTACTAACTACTAACTATTTTTTTCACACACACACAGACACACACACACACAGACACACACACAGACACACACACACACAGACACAGACACACAGACACACAGACACACACACACACAGACACACACACACACAGACACACACACACACAGACACACACACACACAGACACACACACACACAGACACACACACAGACACACACACGCACACACGCGCACACACACGCACACACGCGCACACACACGCACGCACACACACACACGCACGCAGAGAGAGAGAGAGAGAGAGAGAGAGAGAGAGAGAGAGAGAGGGTGGTGGGGGGGGGGAGAGCACAAAGTGTAGGAGGTGTGAGTTAATGAACAAACACACACCGTCTCCCCGGAGATAAAGGTGGTGGCCGTAAAGTGATTGGTGATATATTGGCCCGGGTCGGCGCCTCGTTGCTGCGATACTGCTGTCAGGGCCTCGTCCAGGAGACGAGCTGCGGGGGTACCTTGTAGGGCGCCTCCACCACCTGGTGGGTACTGGGGGCCACCGCCAGCTGGGGGTTGCTGGGGGCCACCGCCAGCTGGGGGTTGCTGGGGGCCACCGCCAGCTGGGGGTTGCTGGGGGCCACCGCCAGCTGGGGGTTGCTGGGGGCCACCGCCAGCTGGGGGTTGCTGGGGGCCACCGCCAGCTGGGGGTTGCTGGGGGCCACCACCAGCTGGGGGTTGCTGGGGGCCACCTCCAGCTGGGGGTTGCTGGGGGCCACCACCAGCTGGGGGTTGCTGGGGGCCACCACCAGCTGGGGGTTGCTGGGGGCCACCACCAGCTGGGGGTTGCTGGGGGCCACCACCAGCTGGGGGTTGCTGGGGGCCACCACCAGCTGGGGGTTGCTGGGGGCCACCACCAGCTGGGGGTTGCTGGGGGCCACCACCAGCTGGGGGTTGCTGGGGGCCACCACCAGCTGGGAGTTGCTGGGGGCCACCACCAGCTGGGAGTTGCTGGGGGCCACCACCAGCTGGGGGTTGCTGGGGGCCACCGCCAGCTGGGGGTTGCTGGGGGCCACCGCCAGCTGGGGGTTGCTGGGGGCCACCGCCAGCTGGGGGTTGCTGGGGGCCACCACCAGCTGGGGGTTGCTGGGAACCACCACCAGCTGGGGGTTGCTGGGGGCCACCACCAGCTGGGGGTTGCTGGGGGCCACCACCAGCTGGGAGTTGCTGGGGGCCACCACCAGCTGGGGGTTGCTGGGGGCCACCAGCTGGGGGTTGCTGGGGGCCACCACCAGCTGGGGGTTGCTGGGGGCCACCACCAGCTGGGGGTTGCTGGGGGCCACCACCAGCTGGGGGTTGCTGGGGGCCACCACCAGCTGGGGGTTGCTGGGGGCCACCACCAGCTGGGGGTTGCTGGGGGCCACCACCAGCTGGGGGTTGCTGGGGGCCACCGCCAGCTGGGGGTTGCTGGGGGCCACCGCCAGCTGGGGGTTGCTGGGGGCCACCACCAGCTGCGGAAAGCTGGGGGGGTTGCTCTGTTGGAGGGGGGTTAATGGGGACCCCTCGGGGGAGGAGTACTGGGGAGACCTAGACCTGGGGGGGGGAGCTAATAGCAAGGGGAGGCTGAGGGAACTCATGAGATAAAGTGAACCAATATATATATATATATATATATATATATATATATATATATATATATATATATATATATATATATATACATATATATGAATCACATTACTAAGATTCAGTTGTTTTTCTTTCACTAAAAAGTAAATAAATTTAAGGCCAGGATTGGCTGGAATAATTGACGTCACATTACTCAGTGTAAATCCCATAAGAGAACAGTGAAATTGATTCTTCACGTATTAAAAGTAGTGTGTTTTGTATTATATATATGAGAGCAGGAGAGCTTTATAATGGATGTGTGATAACTGTAAACCTGTGTACGTGTTCATGTTAAGGTGGTGGTCATGTGTGTGTGTGTGTGTGTGTGTGTGTGTGTGTGTGTGTGTGTGTGTGTGTGTGTGCGTGTGTGCGTGCGTGTGTGTGTGTGTGTGTGTGTGTGTGTGTGTGTGTGTGCACAGCTAGTTGTATTCACCTAGTTGTGCTTGCGGGGGTTGAGCTCTGCTCTTTCGACCCGCCTCTCAACCTCTCAACTGTCACTCCATCAACTGTTACTAACTACTAACTAATTTTTTTCCACCCCCCCCCCCCCTCCCCTTCAGGACGTAGCCCGTAACAGCTGTCTAACTCCCAGGTACCTATTTACTGCCAGGTAACAGGGGCATCAGGGTGAAAGAAACTCTGCCCATTGTTTCTCGCCGGCGCCGGGAATCGAACCCGGGCGTCAAGATTACGTGACCAGCATGCTGTCCATTTAACCACCGGCGGCGTGTGTACGTCCGTGCGTGCGTGCGTGTGATGGGGAGGGTGGTGGTTTGGTGCTTAATGTTAGATTTATAAATGTGATTTGCTGAGATACTGGAGGTCAAGTGGGTCATTAGAGGTCAAGTGGGTCATTAGAGGTCAAGTGGGTCATTAGAGGTCAAGTGGGTCATTAGAGGTCAAGTGGGTCATTAGAGGTCAAGTGGGTCATTAGAGGTCAAGTGGGTCATTAGAGGTCAAGTGGGTCATTAGAGGTCAAGTGGGTCATTAGAGGTCAAGTGGGTCATTAGAGGTCAAGTGGGTCATTAGAGGTCAAGTGGGTCATTAGATAGAAGAATAGGGGCTAGACCCAGAGGGCGCTGAGGAGGTTGATGTAAGGAACAGATAAAGAAAATAGTTGCAGACCAAGACGGGGGGAGAGAGAGAGAGAGAGAGAGGGAGAGAGGGGGTGAGAGGGGGTGAGGGTGAGGGTGAGGGTAAGGGTTCAGGGTTGTTAAAGATGGTGATGTAGTCATTAGATACACTGGATCTAGTTGACACGAGAAAGGGGGGTGACGTAGAAGTAAGAAGTAGTATACAAAACGGAGGGGAAAATAGGAAGCAAGTAGGAAGAAATGGGAAAGTGTGAGAAGACAAGGATTGTAGTGATAAGGCCCGATCCGGGTCGACACGACCATCAACAGTCCCGAGTACGACCCAACTGGACGACCACTTCAAGCCACTTCAAAGGTACCGGCAGTGAAGCACCGTCCACTGATCTTCCTCCTGATACTGCACCCCATCCTTCCCCCCCCCCCTCTCTCCCAATCTCCCTCCCTTGTCTTATAACCCCCCCCCCCTTGCTCCTGCGAGGGAGAGGCATAGGCAGGGAATGAGATCCCAAGGGTTATAAAAGAGAGAGAGAGAGAGAGAGAGAGAGAGAGAGAGAGAGAGAGAGAGAGAGAGAGAGAGAGAGAGAGAGTAGCTGTACCTTATCTTTAAGTTCCACCTGACACTATTCCCCCTTGCCTTAGCTCTCTTTGCACGTGAGGGGGGGGAGGAGAGGCAGCAGGGGGGGGGGGGTAGTTCCAGTGGTTCCCCCTCGGGGGGTCCCTGGGACTATTGTTGCGTATTGTATTGTATTGCAAGAGAATGAGAACCACTTATGTGTGTTGAACTGCCTCCTGTTATTATTTACGTGCAGTTTTACCTGACAATAATGCAGGGGTTGTGTCTTGTCTGCGTGTTCTTCACGGCTATGTGATAAATGCGTGGTTGTAGGGGTCCACAGGTGAGAGCGTGGTTGTAGGGGGTCCACAGGGGAGAGCGTGGTTGTAGGGGTCCACAGGTGAGAGCGTGGTTGTAGGGGGTCCACAGGTGAGAGCGTGGTTGTAGGGGTCCACAGGTGAGAGCGTGGTTGTAGGGGTCCACAGGTGAGAGCGTGGTTGTAGGGGGTCCACAGGTGAGAGCGTGGTTGTAGGGGTCCACAGGTGAGAGCGTGGTTGTAGGGGGTCCACAGGCGAGAGCGTGGTTGTAGGGGTCCACAGGCGAGAGCGTGGTTGTAGGGGTCCACAGGTGAGAGCGTGGTTGTAGGGGTCCACAGGCGAGAGCGTGGTTGTAGGGGTCCACAGGTGAGAGCGTGGTTGTAGGGGTCCACAGGTGAGAGCGTGGTTGTAGGGGTCCACAGGTGAGAGCGTGGTTGTAGGGGGTCCACAGGTGAGAGCGTGGTTGTAGGGGTCCACAGGTGAGAGCGTGGTTGTAGGGGTCCACAGGTGAGAGCGTGGTTGTAGGGGGTCCACAGGTGAGAACGTGGTTGTAGGGGTCCACAGGCGAGAGCGTGGTTGTAGGGGGTCCACAGGCGAGAGCGTGGTTGTAGGGGGTCCACAGGCGAGAGCGTGGTTGTAGGGGTCCACAGGCGAGAGCGTGGTTGTAGAGGTCCACAGGTGAGAGCGTGGTTGTAGGGGTCCACAGGCGAGAGCGTGGTTGTAGGGGTCCACAGGTGAGAGCGTGGTTGTAGGGGTCCACAGGTGAGAGCGTGGTTGTAGGGGTCCACAGGTGAGAGCGTGGTTGTAGGGGTCCACAGGTGAGAGCGTGGTTGTAGGGGTCCACAGGTGAGAGCGTGGTTGTAGGGGGTCCACAGGTGAGAGCGTGGTTGTAGGGGTCCACAGGTGAGAGCGTGGTTGTAGGGGGTCCACAGGTGAGAGCGTGGTTGTAGGGGTCCACAGGTGAGAGCGTGGTTGTAGGGGGTCCACAGGTGGAGCGTGGTTGTAGGGGGTCCACAGGTGAGAGCGTGGTTGTAGGGGTCCACAGGTGAGAGCGTGGTTGTAGGGGTCCACAGGTGAGAGCGTGGTTGTAGGGGGTCCACAGGGGAGAGCTTGGTTGTAGGGGGTCCACAGGGGAGAGCGTGGTTGTAGGGGGTCCACAGGGGAGAGCGTGGTTGTAGGGGGTCCACAGGGGAGAGCGTGGTTGTAGGGGTCCACAGGTGAGAGCGTGGTTGTAGGGGGTCCACAGGTGAGAGCGTGGTTGTAGGGGGTCCACAGGGAAGAGCGTGGTTGTAGGGGGTCCACAGGGGAGAGCGTGGTTGTAGGGGTCCACAGGGGAGAGCGTGGTTGTAGGGGGTCCACAGGGGAGAGCGTGGTTGTAGGGGGTACCCCTAGGGGCTCTATCATATCTACACTTGAAACTGTGTATGGAGTCAGCCTCCACCACATCACTGTCTAATGCATTCCATCCGTTAACTACTCTGACACTGAAAAAGTTCCTTCTAACGTCCGTGTGGCTCATGTGGGTACTCAGTTTCCACCTGTGTCCCTTTGTTCGCGTACCACCAGTGTTGAATAGTTTAGCCTTGTTTACCCGGTTGATTCCCCTGAGGATTTTGTAGGTTGTGATCATGTCTCACCTTACTCTTCTGTCCTCCAGGGTCGTAAGGTGCATTTCCCGCAGCCTTTCCTCGTAACTCATGCCTCTTAGTTCTGGGACTAGTCTAGTGGCATACCTTTGGACTTTTTCCAGCTTCGTCTTGTGCTTGACAAGGTACGGGCTCCATGCTGGGGCCGCATACTCCAGGATTGGTCTTACATTGGTCTGTGTGTGTGTGTGTGTGTGTGTGTGTGTGTGTGTGTGTGTGTGTGTGTGTGTGTGTGTGTGTGTGTGTGTGTGTGTGTGTGTGTGTGTTTATGGTTCAGTAAGCAGCACATGGACATGTATATTAGAGTTAGTTGTGGTGGCAGTGTGGTGGTGGCCAGGGTGCCGCGTGCTGGGGCACCCTATAGCTGGTGCCTGCTGGGGAGAGCTCTTCATTTATTAATGCTAAGATGTGCGTGCGCGCTTACGATCTCAAGAATTGCGGGTTATGTATGCATGGAGCAATGGCGGGGGCGGGGAGCTGCCTTGTCGTTAAGGTGTTTGTGCATAGTGCCAAGCGTGTACATGGAGTGCCAAGCATGTACATATAGTGTCAACCATATACACGGTGCCAACCGTGTACATTACACCCATCACCCACACAAATGTTTGAAGAAGGTGAGGAGAATGAATTAAGGGATATACCCATTACATGCAACACAGGCAGGAAGAGCATCGACAAACTAAAAGACTCAAAAGCCCCAAGTCGTGATGGATTTCAGTCCAAAGTCGTAAAGGCACTGGCAAATGCACTATGCATGCCACTGAAACTCCTTTTCAAAATATCCCTGGGCCGAGGGATAGTTTCCCTGGACTGGAAATAGGCAAATGTTACCCCCATTTAAAAAAAAGGCAGAAGGAGTTCGGCAGAAAACTCCCGTCCGATCAGCTTGATATCACACATCTGCAAGCTCATGGAGAGAATCCTAAGGGAGGGAATCATAAAACATCTCACATAGAACAATCTTGTAAAATCAACGCAACAAGGTTTTGTTAAAAATAGATTCTGTCTCACTAACCTGCTCACATTTCTGGAAACAGTAACCGGCAATTCAGACAAAAGACTTCCGGTAGATGTAGCTTACATGGACTTTGCTAAAGCTTTTGACAAGGTACCACATGAGGGACTGGCAAGGACATTACAGGCACATGGAATAAATGGGAGAATACTGGAATGGATAAAACAATGGTTAAAACATAAAAAACAGGGTCGTGCTAAATGGGAATGAATCTGACTGGGGAAATGTGCTAAGTGGGGTCCTTCAGGGGTCCATTTTGGGGCCAACCCTCTTTGCTTTTTTGTCATATTCATCAATGACATAGATGAGAATATTACAGACCACATCATCAAATGTGCAGATGACAATAAGATCTATGGTAAAGTGGGAAGCGAAAGTGATATTGAGACCTTACAAAGAGATCTGCATGAACTCCATAAATAGTCAAATGACTGGCAAATGCTTTTTAATGTTGGTAAATGCAAGACCTTGCATGTGGGGCATAACAATCCACGTCACAACTACCAAATTGACAGCACTACCTTACAACAGATAGACGAAGAAAATCTATCCCCTTGGAGTCAGAATCCATCATTCACTAAAAGCTGTACAACATGTGGGAGCGGCAGTAAAAAGAGCGAACCAAACCCTGGGAATAGTCACGCGTATCTTTACCTACAAGGAAACGATATTTTTTTTTGTATTAATAAATTAGGTACATCTTCAAGATGTATCTAATGTATTAATGTACCTTCAAGATATCACTATGAGGATATAAATGCCAAAACTCTGCGGGGTTTTAAAATACGGCTGCAAAATATCCTCAGGGCAAATGAGGGAACCTTTGACAAGCCGTCGGCTTCCTGTCTTCATCGAGGCCACTAGTATTAGTGGCCCTCAGGTAAATTCAGGTAATATAGTGTCAACAGCGTACATATAATACCAAGTGTGTAGATACAGTGCCAACAGTGTACATATAGTACCAACAGTGTACATAGTGCCAACAGTGTACATATAATACTAAGCGTGTACAGTGCCAAGCGTGTACATAGTACCATCCGTATACACGGTGCCAGATGTGCATTGATACGCGAAGGATAGAGTTGGGTATTTATATCTTCATGGCTCTGATGTGCTCTTCTAAATGTGTTTGTATGGTCAAAGGTCAACTACTTAGTCCCTCATGACACTGTTTCAGGCTGCCTGTGTGGGAGTGTGTGGGTGGGGAAGGTGGGCCTCAGGTAATGGGTAGGGGGCCGGAATGGGCAGAGATGCTCAGGGGTCTGAAATTAACGAGAAGGAAAGGGGTGGGAAGCATGGCGACTGGAGGAGGGGGGTAGGGGGGGGGGTGGGGGGTCATAATATTACCATTGTGACATTAGCGCGGCGTATGGCAGGGCCTGCTGCTGAGTCCTCAGCGACCCCCAGCCGTGTCACACCCAGCCCAACCTAGCCCTTACCCAGCCCAGCCCTCCCATCCTGTCCCAAGCCCAGGTAACCCCCAGTGTTTGCAACAAACACTAAACCCACTTTACCGGGTTATCGTGGTCCCGGGTGGCGCTCGTCGTCTTTCTACCCTTCCACTCCTCCTTTGCCTCGGCACATATATATATTTTTGAATGCGATTGTTATCCTGGAAGTTATGAACCTACGTTTTTGGTGAGCAACTGCGTAATGTGTCGGTGCTTACCTGGTTGTCTCAGGAGAGCAAGATCCAGCTCTAGAGCCCCAGTCTTGTAGGTTGGGTGTTTAGTGTATTGATACCTTCCGACTCCCCAGTGCTCTGTCGACTGTCGTACTTGGAGCTGTGAAGCTCCTGGCGCCTCTGACTCAAGGTCATTCAAATTGCTCATCACTTTGACTCTATACAAGTATTTCCTTACATTCCTCTGGTTCATCCTTGTTTGTGTCATATCGCCTCGTGTCCTCTCTTTCAATGCGTTAGTTCATATCGCCTCGTGTCCTATCTTTCAATGCGTTAGTTTAAGTTTAGTTAAGGGACTGATATAAGAGGTTATATTGTCTTTGGATTTAAATTTTCTTCGTGTGGTTTGTCAGGTGCGGGTTCCACGCTGGAATACTCCAGCACTGGTCTAACATTCACGTGTATAATGTTTTGACGGATGTCTCGGTCAAGGTATTGATACGCCATTCTACTGTTCACTGGTGTGTTGCATACGCAGCTGGTGTTATTGTGCTAGTAAGTGCCGCTAGTGTTTACAACTGGTTTTGTTCATTCATTCCCTGGCTCTTGTACATTCCTGCGACTGCCTCTCTTGTAGACTGTGCCGCACTTCTGCTCCCCTAGCCCCCTCTCACAGACCTCTCACACTTTACAGTTTAGGGCTTTACATTCCTGTGGTCATTTGTGCACTCTGTCCGGGGTACTCTTGTGGCATTATGAAGTCCTTCTTAGTTCTTGGCTGTTCTTGCTTCAACCCATGGTTGACCCCCAAGCTTCAACCCATGGTTGACCCCCAAGCTTCAATCCATGGTTGACCCCCTAAGCTTCAACCCATGGTTGACCCCCTAAGCTTCAACCCATGGTTGACCCCCTAAGCTTCAACCCATGGTTGACCCCCAAGCTTCAACCCTTGGTTGACCCCCAAGCTTCAATCCATGGTTGACCCCCAAGCTTCAACCCATGGTTGACCCCCAAGCTTCAACCCATGGTTGACCCCCAAGCTTCAATCCATGGTTGACCTGATATTGAACCCCGCGCTTGGCTACTGTCTTGACCCGTGCTTCAATTGTTTGCTTCAAAGGCGGTGAAGGATGATCCCACTAGAGGATTGAAAGGCAAGAGGGTAGGGCAGGGGAAGGAGAGGGCAGGGGAAGGAGAGGGCAGGGGGAAAGGAGAGGGCAGGAGGAAAGGAGAGGGCAGGGGGAAAGGAGAGGGCAGGGGGAAAGGAGAGGGCTGGGGGAAAGGAGAGGGCTGGGGGAAAGGAGAGGGCTGGGGGAAAGGAGAGGGCTGGGGGAAAGGAGAGGGCAGGGGGGAAGGAGAGGGCTGGGGGAAAGGAGAGGGCAGGGGGAAAGGAGAGGGCAGGGGGAAAGGAGAGGGCAGGGGGAAAGGAGAGGGCAGGGGGAAAGGAGAGGGCAGGGGGAAAGGAGAGGGCAGGGGGGAAGGAGAGGGCAGGGGGGAAGGAGAGGGCAGGGGGGGAAGGAGAGGGCAGGGGGGGAAGGAGAGGGCAGGGGGGAAGGAGAGGGCAGGGGGGGAAGGAGAGGGCAGGGGGGGAAGGAGAGGGCAGGGGAAGGAGAGGGCAGGAGGCGAGGTAGTGGCAGGAGTGGAGTCGGGTAGGAGGACCCAGACTACCCCAGCGGGCGGCCGGCCAGTGTCGCCAAGATACTATTGTGCTCCTGTCAATGCTGGAGAGCCCCCTGCTGCCGTCCCCTGCTGCCGTCCCCTGCTGCTCCTCTACCCTGCTAACCCCCCCTGCTGCCCCCCCACCTACTGCCCTCCCAGCTGCCCCCCCACCTACTGCCCCCCACCTACTGCCCCCCCCACCTACTCCCCCCCCACCTACTCCCCCCCCACCTACTCCCCCCCCACCTACTCCCCCCCCCACCTACTCCCCCCCCACCTACTCCCCCCCCACCTACTCCCCCCCCACCTACTCCCCCCCCACCTACTTCCCCCCCACCTACTTCCCCCCCCACCTACTTCCCCCCCCCACCTACTTCCCCCCCCACCTACTTCCCCCCCACCTACTGCCCCCCCACCTACTGCCCCCCCACCTACTGCCTCCCACCTACTGTCCCCTCCCGCCTACTGCACCCCCACCTACTGCCCCCCCGCCTACTGCACCCCCACCTACTGCCCCCCCCCACCTACTGCCCCCCACCTTCTGCCCCCCACCTTCTGCCCCCCCCCCACCTGCCCCCCCCCTCACCTTCTGCCCCCCCCATCTTCTGCCCCCCCACCTACCTTCTGCCCCCCCCCCCACCTACTTTCTGCCCCCCCACCTACTGCCCCCTACTTACTGCCCCCCCACCTACTGCCCACCCCCCACCTACTGCCCACCCCCCACCTGCCCCCCCTCTACTGCCCCCTCTACTGCCCCCACCTACTGCCCCCACCTACTGCCCCCACCAACTGCCCCCTCTACTGCCCCCACCTACTGCCCCCCTCTACTGCCCCCCCCTACTGCCCCCTCTCACCTACTGCCCCCCCCTACTGCCCCCTCTCACCTACTGCACCCCCCCCCGCCTACTGCACCCCCCCCCCCGCCTACTGCACCCCCCCCCCCCCGCTGCACCTCCACGCGCTAACCCTCCCCCACTAACCCCCACTGCCCTTCTACCTGCCGCCCCTGCTACAGGATGCCCACGCTCTCCCTCACCCGCCGCCCGGATGTTGGCCCACTCTGATCATGCCAGACGGGTGGGTCTGGGGGGGTGTGAGGAGTGCCTGGGGTGGGCCATGGGGTGGGCTGGGGTGGTTGGGCGGGCGGCACCCTGGGGCGGGCACCCTGGGGGGGCGCGGCAGGCACTAGGGGGGGTCGCTGCTCCCAGCTGGAGACCCCTGTGGCACCCACCCGGACTGCCATAACCAGAGTTTATCTGGGGAAATAATGTGCCTAATATATTATACCTGCCCACCGGGTCCTGCCAGCCTGTTTATTTTGATCTACACTCCCCCGTCACGACCCGCTTCCTCTACCGTCTCTCACCCGCCCTGTCTCCTGCCCTCCCGTCTTGCCCGTCTCACGGCCTCCCTTAGGAACTGTTCTACCTTAGTCCTTCCTGTCCCACGGTCCTCCTTGGTAACCCTGCCCTCCCTGTCCCATAGACTACCTTGGTAACCCTGTCCTCCCTGTCCCATAAACAGGGAGTAATAATTGTAATTACGAAGCAATAAGATGCTTATGTTAACATACTAAGAAGATTAGGTAAGGTCGGTGTTTTCTATGAAGCTTTTCAAGGTAAACTAGTATGTTTAGTATGTCACCTATTCACGTATTTAATAAGTAAATATTGACTGTAAGAAAGTGCGAGAACGGGTTGACCTCAGTGTGGTAAACTGTATAATAGCCCATTAAGACAGACAGGCTCACGCACATATTATGTCATTTCAATTGCCGGAGCAGAAGAAGTGGAGGAACTATCCTGTAACCTTCGTGTCCTCTTACGTCAAAGACCGCTGAAAGACTGAGTCTGAACAAGCTCAAGTTTAGAGTAGGAGCCGCCTGCACAACATAGTAAGAGTCCAGCAATGTTCCACAACGTCTCACCGCTACGATAACGTCCTGGATGTCAAAATGCAAAATTCCTTATCTTTCGTGGTTTAGAAAATGAATTTGAATTAGGTAATCCAGATGACTCCTTCGTTATTTGAAGAGGGTCCTGAACACAGACTGAGAAGGTCGCATTCAGTTGACCCGAGGTACTCCGATACCCTCCGCTCCAGGATCGATCTCTTAGGAGTTCCCAGTTGTATGTTTGGGCAAGGGTTTTGTAATCAGTGAACTAGTGCAGTTTATTGTCTTCATTTTGTATAGACTTTTTTATGTATTGGTTACAAGTTAGTTTTGCGCGAGATGAACTTGTGACGTTGGGGGAATGAGGTGGCGGAGTAGGGAGTGTGATGCAGGACCTCGGGGCGGCGGGGCTTCATATTGTGAGCCCATCACCGTTCGACTCCTTGTGGGCGAAGGCGTTACTTTCAGCACGGTTTCTTCTTTCGTACCTGGGTATATCCTGCCCCGTACGGTGACTTGTTTACATGTGTGGCACTCTGGTAGAAAGGTGGGGGTATATAACATTATGGCCAGGCTTTATTGTGGGCTTAAGATGGCGGATAGCCGCGACACCTCGCTCTCGCTTTTGTAGCCGACGATTTCACTTATCTCTGCTAGGATCCGCTGCGGGCCGTTGACAGTTTGCGGCGCTGGCATGCCCCTCACAGCCGGGTCCAGGCTTGGGCTCCGGGACTTGTTTACTTTTAAATATTGACGCCGTTATCGCCACAAAATATAACTATGGAAACCTTATCTCGTAGTTTGACTTTCGTAATTAATCTCTCAGAAATTGTCAGGGGCCCCGATGGAAATCAGGGTGGGAAGTTGCCACTCTAGTGGGTGCTCCCTCCCCCCCGGGGGTGACTGGTGCCCCCCCGGGGGTGACTGGTGCCCCCCGGGGGTGACTGGTGCCCCCCCCCCCCCCGGGGGTGACTGGTGGCCCCCCCCGGGGGTGACTGGTGCCCCCCCCGGGGGTGACTGGTGCCCCCCCGGGGGTGACTGGTGCCCCCCCCCGGGGGTGACTGGTGCCCCCCGGGGTATGATTGGTGCCCCCCCCCCGGGGGTGACTGGTGGCCCCCCCCGGGGGTGACTGGTGCCCCCCCGGGGGTGACTGGTGCCCCCCCGGGTGTGACTGGTGCCCCCCCGGGTGTGACTGGTGCCCCCCCGGGGGTGACTGGTGCCCCCCGGGGGTGACTGGTGGCCCCCCCGGGGGTGACTGGTGCCCCCCCCCGGGGGTGACTGGTGCCCCCCCCCGGGGTGTGACTGGTGCCCCCCCCGGGGTGTGACTGGTGCCCCCCCCGGGGTATGACTGGTGCCCCCCCCGGGGGTGACTGGTCCCCCCCGGGGGGTGACTGGTGGCCCCCCCGGGGGTGAATGGTGCCCCCCCCGGGGGTGACTGGTGCCCCCCCCGGGGTGTGACTGGTGCCCCCCCCGGGGTATGACTGGTGCGCCCCCCCCGGGTGTGACTGGTGCCCCCCCCCCCCCGGGGTGACTGGTGTCCCAGACCGAGCGTCTCGAGCGTGACCAGCTGCTCTCCACCACACCAGCTGAGGTCACAGCAAGCAATACCAATATATTTAAAAGTTAATTCTCTCATCTGTTTATCTGAGGATGGCGCTCTCAGGCCAACTATAATTTGTTAGAAATCTCCTCAACATTGTCGGGGCCGTTTATCCTTCTCGTAAATCCTCGCCTGGCACGCGAGCCTTGCCCGCCCGCCCTCATGCGCCCGCGCCTCTCCTCAGCTGCCTTCTCCTCCTCCTCCCTCATCTTCCTTCTTCCTTCCTCCTCCTCCTCCTCCTCCTGCTTCCCTGAGTAAGCAGTAGGATGTAACCGGAGCCGGGTATGGAGGGAGTGCGGATTGATAGGTGTTGCACCTGTAGATTGAGTTGCACCTCATTGCTCCAGCCCATTATCAAAACAAAGGGGCTGTCTGGTTCACAACCTGTAAGTCAAATACTGAGGTGAGTCCATTCCACATAAGTCAATACTTGACTTACAGTCCACTGAGCCAGCTGCGGCGCTAAGAGTCCACCAAACGCGCGGACCCGTCACCTTCAGCCTGCAGTGTAAACACTTCCTAAACCAACCTGACCAACACACATTGCCCAACCTGACCTAGGCCTGTCTGTGCACAAACACACAATATATAATAATATTTACATTTACATTTCATGAAATAAACCTGGCGTGTTGTTATACTGTATGGAAGACTGGTGGCGTCACATGGTCGTCTGCTGTACAAGTCAAATGCTGACTTATTAAAAACTAAGTCAGATTAACTTCTGGCTGGGGGATTGGTTGCTTTCTTCCTGCTGCTCGGTGTGTGTGTGTGTACATGTGGCAGATGCCGCAGGTGTGTGATGGGCTTAGCAGGTTTGGGGTGGACGCAGCTATTGTGGAAGTGGGTGTAGCTGGTCTGCAGCCCCCCCCCCCTTCTTGATTGGCCACTCCGTCCAAATTCCAACCTGCTGACCTAACCAGAAGCGAACGAACCCAAGCAACCCACCCAACCTCTCTGGTCCGTTGCATAATAAACATGTACGTGTACTCACCTAATTGTACTCACCTAATTGTGCTTGCGGGGGTTGAGCTTTGGCTCTTTGGTCCCGCCTCTCAACTGTCAATCAACTGGTGTACAGATTCCTGAGCCTACTGAGCTCTATCATATCTACATTTGAAACTGTGTATGGAGTCAGCCTCCACCACATCACTTCCTAGTGCATTCCATTTATTAACTACTCTGACACTGAAAAAATTCTTTCTAACGTCTCTGTGGCTCATCTGGGTACTAAGTTTCCACCTGTGTCCCCTTGTTCGTGTCCCACCCGTGCTGAAGAGTTTGTCTTTGTCCACCTTGTCAATTCCCCTGAGAATTTTGTAGGTGGTTATCATGTCTCCCCTTACTCTTCTGTTTTCCAGGGATGTGAGGTTCAGCTCCTTTAGCCTTTCCTCGTAGCTCAATCCTCTCAGTTCCGGGACGAGCCTGGTGGCATACCGCTGAATCTTCTCTAACTTTGTCTTGTGTTTAACTAGGTATGGACTCCAGGCTGGAGCTGCATACTCCAGGATTGGTCTTACATAAGTGGTATACAGGGTTTTGAAAGATTCCTTACACAAGTTTCTGAAGGCAGTTCTTATGTTAGCCAGTCTAGCATATGCCGCTGATGATATTCTTTTGATGTGGGCCTCTGGGGCGCACACACACACACACGTGTGTGTGTGTGTGTGTGTGTGTGTGTGTGTGTGTGTGTGTGCGCGCGCGCGCTCGCCTGTTCCAGATGATCTGACAGTGTTGCTTGTGAGCAGGTGTGTAGGCGTTGGTTGTAACCAGATGTGTGCTTGTTGTCGTGAAGGTGTCAAGGGAGTACCTGGCCAGGTACTCCCTTAACACGCCACAGACCTCCCAGGTGAAGGAGGTCTTTGGCGTGCTTGCTGGTGTGAGGGGCAGGGGCAGGGGCAGGGTGAGGGGTCAGGGGCAGGGGCAGGGGTCAGGGGCAGGGTGAGGGGGCAGGGGCAGGGGTCAGGGGCAGGGGTCAGGGGCAGGGACCACACGGTGCTCCACAGATAAGGTAGTGTTGCAAGGGCGGCAACACTGGACCACTGGACCCTATAGTTCCTTACCTTTACTTCCACTACCATCAGCACCACACCTGTGGATATCTCCGAGGGTTGGCATTGTATGTAAGTACCTCGTGCTTGTGATTGTTTGATCTCTCGGTTAGAATTGTCTACACTATTTGTTTTGTTAGAGTTTGTACCAGTGGGTAAGGAAGTAGGTGAGGCAAATTAACACTAAACCTATGTTTAAAACATTTTCCCCTCAGTGTGTTAATTTTCTCTTTGTATTTCCCCATAGTCTTTCATCCTTCTCGTCTCTCTCTCTCTCTCTCTCTCTCTCTTCAAGTCCTACATTATTCCATGACTCTGCATCACTGTCCATCCTTCTCTTATCCTGCCTCTGCTTCTCTCTTCACTCTCTCTGTTTGGCTTAACTCAATGCTTCTCCATACTCGTGCCTGGCCCTCCTTCATACTCCCTCCCCCCACTCTGCCCCACCATACCTCCCCGCCCCCACCCTCATACCTCCCCCCTCCCCCCCATACCTCTCCCCCGGGGGCGCTAAAGTAGCGTCATGTGTTGCAGTTGAGTCTACATGCTGGAGTCTGGTGTGGTGTTCTTGTGGTCTCCTTCATTATGGAGTGACGGAGGCCCTATGTGGCTCCTGCCTCCTCTCCAACTCTGGTGAGTGCCACCACACGACCGTTAACTAGAGAGTGCCACATCCATCCCACAAAAGCCAGACAAGTTGCAGAAAGCGAATAATCTCTAAGGACAACTGACGAGTTGTGGCCGACGACCGCACGCTACTCTACATAGAAAATTATTTTGTCCGGTGTGGGTGATGTGGCGCGTACTACTGCTGGCCTGTCGTGCTTGTACCAGAAAATGCACCGAGGGGCTTGTATAGCAAGGCGGAGGACGGCCACGGGGCAACACTCTTCCTTAGGGGGGTGTCGCCACCTCTTGTCTTACAAGATGCCTTCACAAAAATTCCTGCCGGTGTTTGTAGTGGGAACTTACAGGAATATGACACGATAAAGTGATGGTAGTGGTTACCGCAGTACTGCTTGACGAGTGGGTGTATAGTCACCTAGTTGTGCTTGCAGGAGGGTTGAACTTCGGCTCTTGGGTCCTGCCTCTCAACTGTCGGTTAACTGGTGTACATATTCCTGAGCTTGCCTCCACTACATCACATCCTAATACATTCCATTTGTTAACTACTGACACTGAAAAAGTTCTTTTTCGTGTCTATGGTTCATTTGGGTACTAAGTTTCCACTCGTGTCCCCTTGTTCACGTACCACCCGTGCTAAATAGTTTATAATTTATCTAGCCTGTCAATTCCTGTTAGGGCCACTTAGGACCAGTAACCGGGTTCTTGATGGATCACCCTCGTTTAGTGTACCCGACCCCAAGTCGGTAGTATGCCTTCAAGAACTGGCTATATGGTGCAGTAAAGAATAAGGCCTCCCCCCCCCCTTATTCTTGATGAACAATACACAGTTCCCTTTAAGAGTATATTCACCAATATATTTACACCTTCACCGCTAAAAGATATTAGATTAAATAGTTTATGACTACACATATATACAGTAGTGCGACTTTCACGCTGGCCACTTTTCAGTTGGCAGTGTTCATCAGCTCCAGTGTTTCCACCTTGTGCACGTGTACTGATGAACACTGGCGAGTTCACCTTTTACGTGGGCCAGCCCACCGACACAGTATCACGAGGTGCCTACACCCTACTATCACTCTCCAGCAGACGACTTCAGCCACACGCTGATCGGGGTCACAAACAATCAAATACACGGGTAGCTAACCCCTGGCACAAGCCTCTAGCAACCGGCTAGCAGCACTTCGCTATAGGTACCTCACTGTCGTCCGTTACTCTCCTAAGCCAATCCCAGGGTACGCCGATCTCTACCCACACTGCGTAATTTAGTAGCTAACACATTGCGCTGATCGACGGCGGCTTACTTGGGTCGTCTGCCAGGACCTAGCTGAGAGAACGTGGACTGCCCAAGGTAAACTGCCTTCCTCAGTACGACTGCCTCCACACGTCACCTCTGTGGACATAAAACGTCATCAGTTAAATGGACGGTACACTGGTGAAACCATGAGGTAACACTCATTCACCTGGGAGTGAATGCTCTGTAGCACAACTGATGGCGCTGATCGTGACACGCCATCCACCCGAGAACAGCCACGGCGACCTCTCTCGCTGACTAGGGCAGGAAACCAGAGCCGTATGCTGATATCAGGCTACCACCACCAGATGGTGTTGTCCATATAGCGTCCAGATGGTGTTGAAGTCGCCACTCCATGCTCCGATGAAGGTGGCCGTAACAATTCCTGAGAATTTTATAGGTGGGGATTATGTCTCCCTTAACTCCTGTCTTCTAGTGTCGTGAGGTTTAGACCCAGTGATCTCTCCTCGTAGCTCATACCCCTCAGCTCGGGGACTAGCCTGGTGGCATACGTCTCAACCTTTTCTAAGTTTGTTTTGTAATTGACCAGATATGTAGTCGCCGCTGGTAGTGTGTGTGTGTGTGGGGGGGGGGGGGCGCTTGCTACAGATCTTCGACTTGCAACCGGATGTCTAATGCAGGAATTTTCAGCCCTCTTGTTTAGTTGTATGTTGTATTCTGTTAGTATACACCATCTCTCAAGTTCATTAAATGTTCTCACTTCCGCCACAGTAAAAGCGTTGTTGTAGCATTCCTGTGATTCGACGGCACCTGAAATTTCCATACAGTCTACATGTTCCACTGTGCCTTATACTGGACATATCTTTATCAGTCGTGTCAGAATTCCTCTGAGACTCTTCAATGTCGTTTTTATGTCTCCTCGACTCTGCCTCCCTCGCGGTGTGCTGAGACTCGGCTCCCTCAGCCACTCCTCATTATCTGAGACTCACAGCTCTGGTACGAGTCTCGCTGCTCACCTCTCAACTTTATCACCTTTGCTAACGTGCAAAGCTAACGTGTGCGTGTTTTTAACGGAATCGACCAATTTGTTAAAGGTGGGGTGGGTAGGGGGGGCTGGAGGTGTTGACACCTGGTTTAGGTGTGGGGTGGGGGGGGGGGGGCAGGACGTCCCAGCATGGACAGTGAACACTGTGTAGATCACAGTGGAACGGTGCTGTATTTATGAACGTCCTGGATGGCTCAATCCGGCCGTATGTGCTCTGAGACATATACCACATATGTCAGACCAATCCTGGAGTATGCGGCTCCAGCATGGAGTCCATATCTAGTCAAGCATAAGACTAAACTGGAAAAGATTCAAAGGTTTGCCACCAGACTAGTACCCGAGCTGAGAGGTATGAGCTACGAGGAGAGACTACGGGAATTAAACCTCACTGTGTGTGTGTGTGTGTGTGTGTGTGTGTGTGTGTGTGTGTGTGTGTGTGTGTGTGTGTGAGTGTGAGGCGGTTAGCCCTCCTGGAACACCTTGAGCTGTTACCTTGCAACTTGCAGGTCAGCGGCACGAGCCTGATTGATTGAAACTTTGTTTTTTAATGGAGATTCCTTTAGGGGTCAAGGGTCAAGAGTCAGGGGGGGGGGAGGCAAGAGAAAAGGGTTACCGTCAGAGGCGCCACAGTGAACTACCATCATTCTCCTACAATGTGTTAGTTTACTCTGTGCTTCTTCACGTATTCCGTCATCAGACTCCTCGTGTCCCTCTAGTGGAGACAGAGTCGGCAACCCTCGTCTGATAGCAAGTGTGTGATTAGGTACTGAGCTAGCCCTGATTGGTTGCTGAGCCAGCCCTGATTGGTTGCTGAGCCAATCCTGATTGGTTGCTGAGCCAATCCTGATTGGTTGCTGAGCCAGCCCTGATTGGTTGCTGAGCCAGCCCTGATTGGTTGCTGAGCCAGCCCTGATTGGTTGCTGAGCCAGCCCTGATTGGTTGCTGAGCCAGCCCTGATTGGTTGCTGAGCCAGCCCTGATTGGTTGCTGAGCCAGCCCTGATTGGTTGCTGAGCCA